>NW_027397079.1:6492626-6499962 GCF_003265705.2 Callorhinus ursinus
AAACTAGGAGGCAGATATAACCCACAGAGGACAAATGACATCTAAAGGCTGCAAAAGTCCACTGATTTGGGGCAAAAGCTGCTCAAGAGGGACTGCAGAGAAGAGGGCATGTTGAAATCCACCAGCACTGTTGCACCTGGTGAGGGAGAGGGACAGTGGAGGCAAGTGTGTTGAGGGGAGCAGGCTGACTGCAGGCAGGAGCGCTCCCAGCAGCCCCCCACCCCCGTGGTTCAGGTGGTTCAGCTGAACGGGTAAACCCAAGAGGCACGGAGCACCCAGGTGCGCCCTACATGCCGTCTGCCTGGGTGACAGCCAGAACCCGCCTTTCAAGTAGACAAACCACAACCATATAAACGTACTACAACTCTTGAGGCATTGCTCCTGGGACACCGCTGAGGGAATTAGTAAAGGCTGCCTCTCAGCCAGACAAGTTAGGGAAATAATGGCCAAAAAAAAAAAAAAAGTCCTTTGTATCTCAATAGAGGATGGAGACATAAATACAAGGACTAGGAGGGTGGACTGGGATACTTAGGTCACCTGCCCCGACAACAGAAGAAAGATTCAGTTGGTAGAAATGTGACAATGAGGCAGAAGATTGGAAATTAAAGGAAATTCATTGCCTTGCTCCAGCCTCAACAGCTGGGAATTTTAAAATACCGCTTGCAGCGAATACAGTAATTAAAGCATAAACACATATAATAGTACTAAGACAAAACTATGAATAATAATATTTATAAATATAAAATCAATGGTTGAGGAGTGGGAATGGGGCGAAAAGGGAAACAAGCTAATTGTACTATTGTTCTTAGAAGGGAACCAACAGATCTTATTTAAGGAAAGAGAGTTTTGAGGCAGTTATATAATGGTGGAAAAGGAATGGAATCTCTGAATCAAAATACCAACTTTCCTAATTATCAAAATAACTAAGAGTAACAAAGCAAACAGGTCACCTAGTTAATAATGTTTTTTTAATCGCCTTTATTTTTAGAGCAGTTTTGGGTTCACAGCAAAATGGAAGGGAAAGTACAGAGAGTTCCCAGGTACCCCTGCCCCCACACAGACTATCAAAAGCAGAGTGGGTGCCTTTGTTACAACTGATGAACCTACACATCATCATCCCTCAAGGTTCGCTCTTGGCATTTGGACAAACGTATAATAAGTACCCACCACTGTAGCATCAGAGAATATTTCCAATGCCCGAAAAACCCTCTCTGCTCAGCCCTCTCTCCCTCTTAACTCCTGGCAAACTCTGATCTTTTTATTGTCACCACAGCTTTGCCTTTTCTACATATAGTTGCAATCACAGTATGTAGCCTTTCAGATTGGCTTCTTTCACTTAGTGATATGGCTTTAAGTCTCCTCTGTGTCTTTTCATGGCTTGATAGCTCCTTTCTTTTTAGAATCAAATAACATTCCATTGTCTCGGTGTACCACAGTTTACCCATTCATCTACCATAGGACATCTTGGTTGCTTCCAAATCTTGGCAATTATGAATAAAGCATTCTAACTATAAGCATTCCTGAGCAGGTTTTTGGGTGTCCCTAAGTGTCAACTCATTGAGGAAATACCGAGGAGCACAATTTCTAGATCATAGAGTAAATTTAATTTCATAAGAAACTGTAAAACTATCTTAATAATATTTTAAAGCATAAAACAGCAAAACATTAGGGCACCTGGGTGGCTCAGTCGTTAAGCATCTGCCTTCGGTTCAGGTCGTGATCCCAGGGTCCTGGGATCCAGCCTCACATCGGGCTCCCTGCTCCGCGGGGAAGCCTGCTTCTCCCTCTCCCACTCCCCCTGCCTGTGTTCCCTCTCTCGCTGTGTCTCTCTCTGCCAAATAAATAAATAAAATCTTTAAAAAAAAAAACAGCAAAACATTAAGCAATAGGATACAACCAAGACCAAACTTCACTTTCATATTAATAAATTTAAAAGGGCTTAACTCATCTGTTAAAAGAAACAGAGTTTCAGATTGGATCACAAAGCGAAACCAAGGACGATGATAATACAAAAAAGGGGGTAAAGTTCTATCCAGCAAATGCGGTGCAGAGATCTCAATCCTAATGCCCAAAGGACATTTGGATAATGAAAAAACTATGAATTGAGTGTCCAAAGGAGGCACTTATAATGGTACAGGGTAGAATGCCTGGTAAAGATATACCGATTGTGACCATCTATGTACCAAATAATTAGCAGGAAAAGTTCCAAAGGTAAATTAAAGAGAGGGCACAAAAAGTAGACAGAAGTAGTGGATATGGGATACTGTATCTTTGATTTTCCATATATGCCTTGTCGTGGTTTTCTAGTATTTTCCTGCTTATTGTCCTCTGAACTTCCTGGATCTATGGTTTAGGGGACATTCTCAATCATTATTTTTTTCAAATATTTCTTCTATTTCCTTCTGTCTTCCCCCTCCTTCTTCTACCCATAATGCATATGTTACACCATTTGTGGTTGTCCCACAGATGGATATTCTGTTTCAGTTTTTTTTTTCAGTCTTTTTCCTCTTTTCAGTTTTGGAGGTTGACATATCCTATTGACATATCCTCAAGCTCAGAGATTCTTTCCTCAGTTGTGTCTTGTCTACTAACAATCCCATCAAAGGCATTCTTCATTTCTGTTACTAAGTGTTGGATCTCCAGCTTTCCTTTTGGTTTTGAGATTTCCATCCCTCTGCTTGCACTGTCCATCTGTTCTACCATGCTTTTACTTTATCCATTAGAGCTCTTAGCACATTAATCATTGCTGTCGTAAATCCCCAGTCTGATAATTCCAACATCGAATCCCTGCCATAGCTGAGTTTGAGTCTTCAAACTGTGTGTTTTGCCTTTTATTATGACTTATAATTTTTTCTTCATAGCTGGACAAGATGTACTGGGTAAATGGCACTGCTGGGAGTAGTCCCCTAGGAAGATGGCGGTGAGGTATGGGGGAGGGGAAGCATTCTGTGATTAGGTCTCAGTCTGTTAGTGAGCCTGCACTGTGAAATTTCTGGACTGTGAAATTCACACAGGCTTCTCAGTTTGGGGGGTTTCTCCCACTAGGTAGAACAAGATGCTAGAAGGGGTTGGAGTTGGGCATTTCCCTTCCTCCTGATTATGTAGGTTCTAGTTAAATAAATTCCCTTCAGAGCAAACATTGTTAAAAAGAACAAGTTCTGGCATGTTCCAAAGTGGTTCCTTCTCCCCTCTTCCTGCTATAAGCATGAAGGGATTTTTTCCTCTGTGTTCCCAGTGAGAACCTGGTAGAGTTCCACAAGGCAAGACTGACAAAAGTGTCTCCCCAATGACCGGATCTTATCCACTCTGAGCCTCCCGCAATTCATCAATTACAGATCAGACTTTCTGACCCCAGCACTTGTTTCCACAGAGGTTCTAGGTCATGGGTTTCTGCTCTGGTGAGTTCTGATTCTCTGGAGCTGCCTATGGGTCTCTCCAAATTTGGGGGCAGTGGTTTGCTGTGTGACCTCACTTCTCTTACAGATCCAAGAAGAGTTATTGATTTTCAGTTTGTTCAGCCTTTTACTTATTGTGAGAATGGAGTGAAGACTTTCTAAGCTTCTTACCAATAGACTGGGAACCAGAAGTCCTTCCCTTGGTGTGGAGTACATTAAATCATTTACCCTTCTGGGTTGATAACAAATCAAATAAACCAAGCAATAATTATAATGTATGTAGAAAATCTCTTAGGTAATTAATAAGATATACCTTCCCGATATATCTTAAATTCTATACCCTAATAATAGAAAATAAGTTCCCTTTTAAGGGACATAAACATTAACCCAAGAAAAGACCATTAGTTAGGACTTGCTCTATGTTTTAATAATCAGTGCACTAAAGATGGGTCATTCTACAAATGGTGCTGGAACAGTAGACTCTCCACATGGGAGGGCATCACGTTCGGTCACTACACTAACAGTTACAGGCTCTTCCTAGCATAGTCACGTTCATTGAGATAAAAAGTAGCATGGTGGCTTCCAGGACCTCCAGGAGGCAAGAAGGAGGAGTTGGTGTTTAATGGATCTAGAATGTCAGCTGAGGACTTTAACAAGTCTGGAGATGGATGGTGGGCATGGTTGCAAAACAATATAAATGTACTTAAAGCCACTGCCCCATACACCTAAAAATAGTTAAAAAGGTAAATTTCATGTTTTGTATATTTTACCACAACTAAAAAGGAAAAAAAGAACTTAAGTACTTCAATTTTGAACGCTGTATTTTTGGCTCCGGGTGCACAGAGCAGAAGACCACTTTTGAGCACCACTGCGGAGGGGTGGGCTCATTCATTCCGTAACTGTTGTTTAAATGCCTGCTCTGCACCTCACATTGTGATGGGTGCTTGACGGTCCATTTTGAGGACAAGCCAGGAAAAAAATCAATTACGATGAAGAATGATATGTGCTATGGGAGGAACGAGTGGCAAGAACACATTGAAGATGTTGAAGAAGATCTTCCCAGCACCCATAGACAACTGTGTTCGCAGACTGTCTGAAGAACAGTGAACATGGCCTGCAGCCAGGACCTCCTGAAGAGGGGATATAACGGGGGTGGGGGGCAGCATGTCACCCCAGTGACATTTTCAAGCTTCCATGTGTAGATGAGATACTTACTTAAAATTTAGGTCTTTGATATATGAGCTTGGTGTTTCCTCCAAAAGAAATATGCAAAATCTTTTCTCCCTTAAGCCACAAGGAGGGAATCTCATTAATAATAATTTAGTTGGCTTATTGCAATATGTGTATTAGTGACCTGGAAAGGACATGTCCCACACAGCAGCATCTTCTCCTTTTAAAGGTGACAAGGCCCTTCCTTTGTTGGCACCCCTATGCGGGTGGGGTGGGAGTAGGGTGTGGAGTCCCTTTTCCTTGATATTACTCTTTGTTTTCCTTTTTTAAAAAAAATATATTTATATATCTGAGAGAGAGAGCACTAGTGTGGGGATGTTGAGGAGGGGCAGAGGGAGAGAGAGAGAATCTCCAGCAGACTCCCTGCTGCGCACAGAGCCAGACCCAGGGCTGGATCCTAGGACCCTGAGGTCACGACCTGATTCAAAATCAAGAGTCACACACTCAATGGACTGAGCCACCCAGGCGCCCCACCCTTTGTTTTCATAGAGGACAAAATGAGGTTAAATGAGTACAGGGTTCTTGCTCCCTTTTGTTTTTATTATTATTTAATATTAACATCACTAACATCATATGTAGTCCAGTAAGAGGAATATTTTTCTAGGTTTTCATTCTAGTGCCTCCTGCCATTTGTGTCACACTGTCGGAAGGCTTTGTGATCTGTTCACCATTGCGTGAACACTATGGGGAGAGTTACTGCTGTAACCGTGTTCATGAAGGTATTCAGAGGGGTCTCTGATTCCTTCTCAACCATCAGGAATCTCCCACATTCCAGGCAACATTCTTCTTAGCAAGTAGGGCCTGTCTTGGTATTTAAACCATGTCACTTGGATCTGTCACATCTTCCCTTTTCGGCACTAACTCCCTGGTGTAGATAAGTGTTAGCTGGTCGAGTGGTAAACACCACTTTATATTTCTATTTCCCTGTATGTCAGCACTAATTAACCAAAACATCAATACGTGCTTTCTTTAGTCTATGGTACCAAATAAAAACCTCCAGGAAGAGGTACAGAGCTGGGGGGAAAATAAGTAAAGTGTATAGTGCTTCATAAAAATCTTGGGATATTTGACACAAAACAATGACATATCCAAATGGCAAAGAAAATGTAACCTTCAACAATTGAGAGATGTTATAAATAACCAGGAAAAAAGATGTTAACCATATTTAGAGAAATTTTTTTCCTAAATTGAACAGCAATATATGTTCAATTTTTTAAAATAATAACAAAACCAGAAAAACATTTCCTCTCAAAATCACTTATAATCTCAGCCTGAAAGAGAATATCGCTAGTATCTCCGTGTATGTCCTTTTAATATTTCAAATACCTTTAAGAATGCATGTGATGAATCAAAAACTAATGATGTAATGTACGGTGATTAACATAACAATAAAAAATTTAAAGAAAAAAAGAATGCACGTGATGATATATATGTATTTTTAGAAATATACAGCCATGTTTTCACCAATTGCTTTTAAACTTAGCAATATATTACTAATATTTTTCCATGTCCAGAAACAGTATCCTTTAAAATAATGTTAATTAATGCAAAATATTCTTTTCCATATATTTGAAAAACAAGACTGTCATTTGCTTAACCAATACCCTATTGCTAGAAATTTAGACTATTTAAAAGTGTTTTGTTTTTATAAGCAAGGCTGTGATAAATGTACTTACACATACATCTTTATGCAACTTTATAATTACTCCCTTAAGACAAACTCATGGAAGTAGAATTACAGGAACTTCTCTCTTTTTTCAATGTTTTATTTAGCAAAATGACAAACCTATAGAAAAATTGTAAGAATAGAACAAATATCCTTATACCCTTTGTCTAGAGTCATTGTTAACATTTCTCCACATTTATTTGTATTTCTTCCTCATTTGTTACCTTCCTCCTGACTCCAGCCACCCTCTCTCTCTTTCTCTCTGTCTCTGTCTTGACATTTCACACCTATATATTTTACCATTTTTTCCTTAGGAACAAGGATATCCTCCATAACCACAGTAAATGATTAAATTCAATGTAACTTGCCAACCATGTTTGGAACAAATTCTGTCAATTGTTCCAAAACTATCTCCCATATTTTTTCCATCTACAGACCCACCAAAGATCATGAATTGTATCTGCATCTCCTTGAACGTAGATCAGTTACCACCAGATTTTTTTTTTTCATGAGATTGCTCTTTTTCATGCCAGAGGTTTTTCAGAAGTCCCTTCCATTTAGATCTGTTTGATTGTGTGTTCATAATTCCATTCCAGTTAAACCTTTTCCAGCATTGATATTTAGTAAGTGATGTGGTGTCCTCAAGGTAACGTATCAGGAATCGTGATGTCAGTGTGCCCCATTACGGTTGATGTTAAATGTGGTCATCTGGGTAAGGTTGTCTGTCAGGTTTTCTCCAATTATAAAGGTATCTTTTTCCCTTTAAAACTGAAAAATCATCAGTAGGGTGACATTCACTTTTTTAACGCTTTTGTTACATATTGCCAAGCTCCCCCGCCCCACATCCAGAAAGGGTGGCCCACTTCTAAACAATAAGTAGGAGTTGGAAAAATTATCCATTCAGGAATAATAGGGACAAGTCGTCAGAAGACTTGGGTGTTTCAAAAAAGATAAATTCATCGAATTTGTTTGAGGAAGTGTATGCACTTCTATTTTCTCAATAAGAAAACCAGGGGCGGGGGGGCGGAGCAAGATGGCAGAGGAG
>NW_027397079.1:6509962-6512826 GCF_003265705.2 Callorhinus ursinus
AAAGAACAGCAAATAAAGCCTAAACCCAGCAGGAGAAGAGAAATAATAAAGATCAGAGCAGAAATCAATGAACTAGAGACCAAAAGAACAGTAGAACAGATCAACGAAACTAGGAGCTGGTTCTTTGAAAGAATTAACAAGATTGATAAACCCCTGGCCAGACTGATCAAAAAGAAAAGAGAAATGACCCAAATCAACAAAATCATGAATGAAAGAGGAGAGATCACAACCAACACGAAAGAAATACAAACAATTATAAGAACATATTGTGAGCAACTCTATGCCAGCAAATTAGATAACCTGGAAGAAATGGGTGCATTCCTAGAGATGTATCAACTACCAAAACTGAACCAGGAAGAAATAGAAAACCTGAACAGACCAATAACCACTAAGGAAATTGAAGCAGTCATCAAAAATCTCCCAAGAAACAAAAGCCCAGGGCCAGATGGCTTCCCAGGGGAATTCTATCAGACATTTAAAGAAGAATTAATACTTATTCTCCTGAAACTGTTCCAAAAAATAGAAATGGAAGGAAAACTTCCAAATTCATTTTATGAGGCCACCATTACCTTGATCCCAAAACCAGACAAAGATCCCAACAAAAAGGAGAATTACAGACCAATATCCTTGATGAACATGGATGCAAAAATTCTCACCAAAATACTAGCCAATAGGATCCAACAGTACATTAAAAGGATTATTCACCACGACCAAGTGGGATTTATCCCTGGGCTGCAAGGCTGGTTCAACATCCGCAAATCAATCAACGTGATACAATACATTAACAAAAGAAAGAACAAGAATCATATGATCCTCTCAATAGATGCAGAAAAAGCATTTGACAAAGTACAGCATCCTTTCTTGATCAAAACTCTTCAGAGTATAGGGATAGAGGGTACATACCTCAATATCATAAAAGCCATCTACGAAAAACCTACAGCGAATATCATTCTCAATGGGGAAAAGCTGAGAGCTTTTCCCCTAAGGTCAGGAACGCGGCAGGGATGTCCACTCTCACCACTGCTATTCAACATAGTATTTAGAAGTCCTAGCCACAGCAATCAGACAACAAAAAGAAATCAAAGGCATCCAAATCGGCAAAGAGGAAGCCAAACTCTCACTCTTTGCAGATGATATGATACTATATGTGGAAAACCCAAAATACTCCACCCCAAAACTGCTAGAACTCATACAGGAATTCAGTCAAGTAGCAGGCTATAAAATCAATGCACAGAAATCAGTGGCATTCTTATACACCAACAACAAGACAGAAGAGAGACAAATCAAGGAGTCGATCCCATTCACAATTGCACCCAAAACCATTAGATACCTAGGAATAAATTTAACCAAAGAGGCAAAGGATCTGTACTCAGAAAACTATAAAATACTCAGGAAAGAAATTGAAGAAGACACAAAGAAATGGAAAAACATTCCATGCTCATGGATTGGAAGAACCAACATTGTGAAGATGTCAATGCTACCTAGAGCAATTTACACATTCAATCCAATCCCCATCAAAATACCATCCACTTTTTTCAAAGAAATGGAACAAATAATCCTAAAATTTGTATGGAACCAGAAGAGACCCAGAATAGCCAGAGGAATATTGAAAAAGAAAAGCAAAGCTGGCGGCATCACAATTCCGGACTTCCAGCTCTATTACAAAGCTGTCATCATCAAGACAGTATGGTACTGGCACAAAAACAGACATATAGATAAATGGAACAGAATCGAGAGCCCAGAAATGGACCCTCAACTCTATGGTCAACTTATCTTTGACAAAGCAGGAAAGAATGTCCAGTGGAAAAAAGACAGTCTCTTCAACAAATGGTGTTGGGAAAATTGGACGGCCACATGCAGAAGAATGAAACTGGACCATTTCCTTACACCACACACAAAAATAGACTCCAAATGGTTGAAAGACCTCAACGTGAGACTGGAGTCCATCAACATCCTAAAGGAGAACACAGGTAGCAACCTCTTCGACCTCAGCTGCAGCAACTTCTTCCTAGAAACATCGCCAAAGGCAAGGGAAGCAAGGACAAAAATGAACTCTTGGGATTTCATCAAGATAAAAAGCTTTTGCACAGCAAAAGAAACAGTCCACAAAACCAAAAGACAACCGACAGAATGGGAGAAAATATTTGCAAATGACATATCAGATAAAGGGCTAATATCCAAAATCTATAAAGAACTTATCAAACTCAACATCCAAAGAACAAATAATCCAATCAAGAAATGGGCAGAAGACATGAACAGACATTTTTCCAAAGAAGACATCCAAATGGCCAACAGACACATGAAAAACTGTTCAACATCACTCGGCATCAGGGAAATCCAAATCAAAACCTCCATGAGATACCACCTCACATCAGTCAGAATGGCTAAAATTAACAAGTCAGGGAACGACAGATGTTGGTGAGGATGTGGAGAAAGGGGAACCCTCCTACACTATTGGTGGGAATGCAAGCTGGTGCCACCACTCTGGAAAACAGTATGGAGGTTCCTCAAACAGTTGAAAATAGAGCTACCATACAATCCAGCAATTGCACTCTGGTTATTTACCCCAAAGATGCAAATGTAGGGATCCGAAGGGGTACGTGCACCCCAATGTTTATAGCAGCAATGTCCACAATAGCCAAACTGTGGAAAGAGCCAAGATGTCCATCGACAGATGAATGGATAAAGAAGAAGTGGTATATATACACAATGGAATATTATGCAGCCGTCAAAAGGAATGAGATCTTTCCATTTGCAATGACGTGGATGGAACTGGACGGTGTTATGCTGAGTGAAATAAGTCAATCAGAGAAAGACATGTATCATATGACCTCACTGATATGAGGAATTCTTAATCTCAGGAA
>NW_027397079.1:6512926-6717910 GCF_003265705.2 Callorhinus ursinus
TGGAGTGGTCGGGGGTGGGAGGGATGGGGTGGCTGGGTGATGGACATTGGGGAAGATATGTGCTACGGTGAGCGCTATGAATTGTGTAAGACTGTTGAATCACAGATCTGTACTTCTGAAACAAATAACGCAACATATTTTAAGAAAAAAGTAAAAGAAGAAGATAGCAGGAGAGGAAGAATGAAGGGGAGTAAGTCAGAGGGGGAGACGAACCATGAGAGATGATGGACTCTGAAAAACAAACTGAGGTTTCTGGAGGGGAGGAGGGTGGGGGGATGGGTTAGCCTGGTGATGGGTATTGAGGAGGGCACATTCTGCATGGAGCACTGGGTGTTATGAACAAACAATGAATCATGGAACAGTACACCAAAACAAATTATGTAATATATGGTGATTAACATAACAATAAAAAATTAAAAAAAAAAAGAAAACCAGGGGCTACACAGGGCCCACTCTTCACCTCTTTGGATGTGAGAGAGGAATGCTTGTGGGTGTGATGTTATTGCCATTGTTGCCTGTGTTCCTAGGATGCAAGAGCTTGATAGGCACAAGAGTTCTGGGCAGCTGGGATTTGAGTCTGAGAATGATGCAGCTGTGCCTGACACACCCTCCAACAGCCACCTCTCCAAGCGTCCATCTCTGGGTTTCTCCGCACCTCCTACCCAGCCATCACTGCTCTGAACGATTACTTCCCAGCCGATCCCTCACTTGGTCTCTCTGGTCTCTGCCCATCCTGACTTCTGGATTGGCACCTTCTTGCTGACCTGTGGCTTGTCTCCTGCTCAGAGTCAGAATTGCCATGTCCCACTGCACTCCCAGACCTTGGAGTCTTGTCCTATCCTCGGGTCCGGCAAGTAGAGGTCTTAGTGTGCTCGGGCTGCTGTCGCAAAATACTGTAACTAGGTGCTTTATAATCAGCAGACATTTGTTTCTCATGTTCGGAAGCCTAGAAGTCCAAGATCAAGGTACTGGCTGAGTCTGTGCCTGGTGAGAACCTTCTGGTTAATAGATGGTGACTTTTCTCTGTGTCCTCACAAGGTGGAAGGCACAAGAGAGCTTTCTTGGGCCTCTTTTATAAGAGCACTAATCCCATTTATAGGGGCTGGACTCTCATGACTCCGCCACCTTCCCAATGCCTCACTTCCTAACACCATCACCTTGGAGGTGAGGTTTCACTGTATGACTTTGGGGAGACATACACATTTAGACTTTAGCAGAACTCTTTCTCTTGTCTGAGGATCTGATCTCCATGGTGGACTTTAGCCTCAAGAGAATAACTCAGAGGATGCCCAGGTGGCTCAGTCGGTTGAGTGTCAGACTCTCGGTTTCAGCTCAGGTCATGATCTCGTGGTCATGGGATCAAGCCCTGCGTCAGGCTCTAAACTGAGTGCAGAATCTGCTTCAGATTCTCTCTCCCTCTACCCCTCCCCCTGCTACACTCTTGTGCTCTCTCTCTCTCAAATAAATAAAATCTTTAAAAAAAAAAAAAACAAAAAAACAGAAAGTGACTCAGGACACCAAGCCTGGGCCAAGTTCAACAAATATGGTGAAAATATACTTGCTAGATTCTGAAGTGACTGACAAAATGAGATACGGCGGAAAGACATTGGTTTTCCAGAACTTGGTTCTAACTTTCCCCTTATGCAACAGAAAATAGGACCAGGGAGAGAGAGAGAGAGAGAAAGAGGAGAGAGATTTTCTTGTTATTGAAACTAAAAATAAAATAAAAAATTTTAAAGAACTAAAAAAAATAGAAAATGTCTTTTTGCACAGACAAAAGCTGCAAATACTGATACTAACCCATGAACATATGATATTAACAGAGGCTACTCATCACTTGGAAACCATCTTTTAGAATTCTATTCGATTTTTCTCCTGATAGCAGTAGCATTTTACTACAGTGCAAATGAATCACTTCTACTTGAAGGTCAGGTAAAAGCTCCTCAACTACACAGTTAAATGGATTTTGAAATATGGAAATTCCTTTTGCTCTTGCATAGGGTCCAAAAAACGCTGCTGGAACCATGGTTTGAGCTTAAAAATTATATCCACTGCAAACTGTGTGAGACTAGAGAGCTTGCCTCTTGCTTTAACTTTCGACAACAGTGCAAGTGTACACAGTAGTTTGACAGTATTTGAGAGTCAAACATTGGTTGTCAAAATGACGTTATAGTTCCTCAAAAAGTTGAAAATAGAGCTACCGTATGACCCAGCAATTGCACTACTGGGTATTCACCCCAAAGATACAAATGTAGTGATCTGAAGGGGTATGTGCACCCCAATAGCAACAATGTCCACAATAGCCAAACTATGGAAAGAGCCAAGATGTCCATCGACAGATGAATGGATAAAGAAGAGGTGATATATATGTATACACACACACACACACACACACACACACACACACACACACCATGGAATATTATGCAGCCATCAAAAAAACAAAATCTTGCCATTTGCAAGAACGTGGATAGAAATAGAGGGTATTATGCTAAGCGAAATAAGTCAATCAGAGAAAGACATGTATCACATGATCTCACTGATATGAGGAATTCTTAATCTCAGGAAACAAACTGAGGGTTGCTGGAGTGGTGGTGGGTGGGAGGGATGGGGTGGCTGGGTGATAGACACTGGGGAGGGTATGTGCTATGGTGAACGCTGTGAATTGTGTAAGACTGTTGAATCGCAGACCTGTACCTCTGAAACAAACAATACATGTTAAAAAAAAAAAAAAAGAAGAGGAAGAAGATAGCAGGAAGGGAAGAATGAAGGGGGGAAATCAGAGGGGGAGATGAACCATGAGAGACTATGGACTCTGAGAAACAAACTGAGGGTTCTAGAGGGGAGGGGGTTGGGTGGATGGGTTAGCCTGGTGATGGGTATTAAAGAGGGCACGTTCTGCATGGAGCACTGGGTATAATACTCAAACAATGGATCATGGAACACTACATCAAAAACTAATGATGTAATGTATGGTGATTAACATAACATAATAAAATAAAATTTTAAAAAATGACATTATAGTAATGTAAGTTTTGCATGTAAGCACTGTTTTGCCTTGTGATTTTAGATTGAATTCTTTAAAAAATGCCGTCAAGCCTGCAGCAAAAACGAATTCCCAAGGCCATGCAGTGTTCCATAGTAGTGGTTGAGAATACTTCTCATTTAAAAAAAAAATTTCAGTTTTGACCCTAAGCTATAAAAATCACAATAAAACTTTACCACTGCTGAGTCACCAAACTGCCATGTGGAAGAAAAGTCAGGGTATTTAACTTTTATTTCCAATAACATTCTACATAATAGACAATGGTTAGGTCTAGGAAAGCCAATGAAATGACCACTGATACCATTGGTACAATAACATAAGATATAGCCAAATATTTTCTGTAGAGCACCTGGCAAAGAATAATAAAACAAATGACCATAGGCTTTCAACACTTTGCATTTTCACAAGCTTTGTAAATTTGTCCAGCTAAGATGCCTTCTGCCCCACACATATTTTACTAAGCATCAGTTGCAAAACATCTTATGGGATTCCACCTCAGGTTGAACTTGGTGTTTTCTATATTTCATTTAATGTATTCTCAACAGCAGTCATCACAGGCCAACTCTTCATAGAGGTGAATTTTTCATCATTTTAAACCCAACGCTGGCTTTTTAATCAAACAACTGAATCATATTGTTCACATCTGTCAAATCATCAAGAAAGAAGGGAAACTATTTGAAATCACCGCTTTGCTTTTTGATTACTGATGTTGCTCCCCAATTCATCGACTCTTCATGCAACGATTCTTACTGAAAGTCTGATGATAAATATAATTCTTCACCATCTAAATCAATAACAAAGTAATTGACACGCTGCTGTGCCTTAAAAGTGTGATATTCGAACTGGGATATTTTTCCTTCCTTTTCTTTTTCTGACATGAAGGATCTGCATTGGTTAACAAAAAGTTAAATAAGATGTCATGGCATGGATGAAACATGTGGAGTTTAACTGAGCTCTCCATGATTTACAGTGTGCTCAGTGATAGCATGAACTAATGAGAACAACCTGCCCCCCATCTACGCTCTGCCCTTATTGCCCAAAAGCAACATAGCCAGGACATAAACGAATGAACATGGTTATATTGCAATATAACTCCATATAACAATGCTTAAATTCGAAGTTCATATAATTTTCACATGTCACAAAATATTATCCCCCTTTCAGATTTTTTTTCAACCATTTAATAATAGAAAGCTCATAGGCCATCGAAAAACAGTGGTGAGCTGCATTTGGTCCACAGGCTGTAATTCACTGACCTTTGTATTAAAACAAAGAGTGAGCAAAAGTTAAAAGTTAATGTCTGGTGACATGATCTTTGCCAAAGTGGGTTTTTGATAGTTGTTCTGATAGAAAGCTAGCACCATATAAAAATCCATTCATATGGGATGATAATAGGAAATGAGGATGGTGTCCAATCTGATTTCAGCATTTGAGAAAGTGTGCGGGAGCAGTGCCCAACAGACACCCATGTCCCATGAGTAAGTACTTGCAGTTATTTAAGAATAAAGTATATTATTTTATGTTTCAATTCATGTTTCTTTTTCAAATGGCTGCAAAATTGGTAGGCCATGAATATTTACTAATTTATTCAAACCACTCTATGTAATAAACAGAACTGTTAGACATATTTTTAAAGATTTAATTTTTGTTTTTATTTTTTTAAAGATTTATTTATTTATTTATTTATTTATTTTAGAGAGAGACAGAACATGAGCAAGAGGGGCAGAGGGAGAGGGAGAGGAAATCTGAAGCAAGACTCCGTGCTAAGCAGGGAGCCCAACACAGGGCTCGATGCCACAACCCTGAGATCATGACCTGAGCCAAAACCAAGAGTCAGACACTTAACCTGAGCCACCCAGGTGCCCTTTTATTTTTGTTTTAGAGCAGTTTTGGGTTTACAACAAAGTTGAGAGAAAGGCACAGAAATTTTCTATATAACCCCCAGCCTTCCATACACACAACCTTCCCCACTATCAGCACCCTCACCAGAATGGAACATTTTTTACCAAGTGTAAACCTACATTCGCATGCCACCATCACCCAGAGTCCATAGTTTACCTAAGGGTTCACTCTTGATGTTGTATTTTCTATGGATTTGAACAAACGTTTAATGACATGTATCCATCATTATATTGTCAAACAGAGTAGTTTCACTGTTTTAAATGTACCCCGTGCTCTGCCTGTTCACCTCTCTCCAACCTCACCCCACCCCAGCAACCACTGATCTTTTCATTTCTCCATAGTTTTACCTTTTCTAGAATGTCAAATAGTTGGAATCAGACAGTATGGAGCCTTTTCAGACTGGCTTCTTTTACTTGGTGATATGCATTGAAGCTTCCTCCATGTCTTCTCAGGCTCAATGGCTCATTTCTTTCTTTCTTTTTTTTTTTTAAAGATTTTATTTATTTGAGAGAGAGACAGAGACAGCACAAGCAGGGCAGAGGGAGAGGGACAAGCAGACTCCCCGCTGAGCAGGGAGCCCGATGTACGGCTCCATCCCAGGACCCTGGGATCATGACCTGAACTGAAGGTAGATGCTTAACCCGACGAACCCATCCAGGCACCCTCTTTCTTTCTTTCTTTCTTTCTTTGTGCTGAATTATATTGTCTGGATGTGCCACAGTTTATTTATCCATTCATCTATTAAAGGACATCTGGGTTGCTTCCAAGTTTGAGCAATTATGAATAAAGCTCTTATAAACATCCATGTGCAAGTTTTTGCATGGACATAAGTCTTAACTCCTTTGGATAAATACCAGGAGCATGATTGCTAGATTGTATGGTAGGAGTATGTTTAGCTTTTGTGAGATCTATTTCTGAGCCTAGAGAATCAGTGGATGAAAAAGATTATGAGACACACACATCCATGAATCTAATGAGTTTGCAAACTTCCAAACTAGACTATGGCTTAATCAAGGACCAGCTCTTTCCAGAAGAAAAGGGGCCCCTTGGGGAAACCCAGCATTCATCCTCATAAAAATTTTCACAACGAGGTAGAAGAGAGCAGGGTCCTTGTGTCTGGGACTCTTCTTTCCTAATAACTTAGAACCTATGGGGAAAATTGAGAAATAGAAATAACCCAAAGAAAGTAAATGACAAGAATAGAAGGAAAAGCAAAGCAAAAAATGAAGACAGGTGAGCCCATACCTCTATGCTATTGTGTTTGTTCTTTTCCCTTCCCATAGGGGCCCCTGAGTTCTCTATGTCATGTATCCCAATCACTTCTAATCTCAGGCTTGTTTGCTGATTAGCTGAGGCTGTTACAGCGGAATTTGGTTTTATTGAATTCTCAGCATGAAAACAATCCTTGCTGAAAGCAAAATTGTGAGTAAAAGTGTCTCTTCCTTCTAGATGAGTGATGTGAGCAGCTTCCATGAGTGAGCCTAATCCCCTTCCTGTAGGTGGACTGCTGGAAGTCGATGATGGGAGAGACATCCACACTCCCTGGGGAGGTGGCCACTGTGCCCGAACATTTGCACAGTGATGAAGGAGCACAGGTGAGGGCAGGATAGGCAGAGCCACAGGACAACTCACCCCCTCACGTATTTATTCAGGGTCCCTTACTCCCTTATCCATGCAGCCCTGGACCCACATGCTATCTTGAGTGTCAAAGAGTCTTTTGAAACCCCATCTCCTGCCAGTACCTCAGTGCACATCCCATTTCTGTGCTATCAAATCACCAGGCACCCCAGAATACACTGTGCCATGCAGTTTGCTCTGCCTGTAATATCTGTTCCTGCTCTCCCTCTGATGAAAATCTAGTCTTCTTCAAAAGCACGTACAGGGACTCCTTGACTCCCGTAAGTGAAATAAACAACTCTTTCTTTCACGCTCCTGCTGATGCTAGTGCAGCAAACCTTCAGTCTGCGCTATCACAGCAAATTGCAGTCATCTGCTTACATTTCTGTCTGCTCTATTAGGATTTGACCTTTTGGAAGACAAGCCTCTGTCTCCTCTCTGTGTCCTACAACTGCTTAGAACAGTTACAGGCACATAAGAGACAGTTGATGAATATCTGTTGATTGAATAGCTGAACAATCGAATGCTGTCGGTGGCTTTCTGGAGACAGGGGCTGTGGAGGAGAGCTGCAGAGGTGGTCGGCTCTTCCACTCCGTGATGACAGGTAGCTATTGACGGGAATTCAGTGCCTATAATGCTCTTTTATACACCTCAATCCACTGAGTTTTTATAGCAGCCCTAGATAAGAGGAAGCACTGCTATGGCCATTTTAGTAGAACTTCTAAGATGAAGTTTAGAATCATTAAAAGACCTATCCAAGGGCATACAGCTAGTAATTGGCAGAGGTGGAAATTGGACCCAGTCTCTGTGAAGATGGGGCCACAGTTCTTCCTTTGAGGATAACATTTTCTCTTTGAAACCATTCCCTCCCTTGTGCCTGCATGCCGTAAAGCCATGTTTCAGTTAGGACTCCATGGTGGTAAGCAATAGAAACTGATTTAAGCAAAGTGCATGTATCATAAGCATTTTGACACTTCATAAAATCTACAAGAGGCTGAATAAACAACACTCCACCAAGGGAAGCTAGGATGCAGGAGCCACGGCCCGCAGCTCAGAGCAGAAACAGTCCTAACGGGACACCTAAGTGGGATGAGTCCATTGCAGGGATTTCTTTCATGATGAGCTGCTCTTTCAGGAAGCCAGCTCTGGGTCATGGCCCAAATGGCCAACTGACTGCTCCTCCCTAGCTGAACACAGTGTAGGGAGAAAGGACATGGCCACTTCAGCTTCAAGGGTGAGAGAAAGGCAGCCAGGCTCACCCCCCCCCCCCCGCCCATTACTGCACAGAATGGGAAACAATAATAACCCAAAATGGAAATTGAGTGTGGCTGGGAAGAGGGAAAAGCCTGGGTGACAATACACAAACAAAAGCAACACTTGAGGTTAATATATTTGGAACATTTTACATGGACAAGAAACAGAAAAAACAGTGTGCTTATGTTGATTGGTTCCCTGAACGGAACTATCGTAGACTGGATAACCAACATAGTCATGTGTATTGAAAAGTCAACTAGTGATGTTCTCAAGCCCCATGAAACGTCAAGATGTGGAAGATTTCAGGCTGCTGGACCATGGAAGCTTAATGAGATAGATTTATTCCTTTTAAGTGTGTCTGCCTTCCATTATATGGCACAGTTACCTAAATCAGGAAGCTTATTTCTCTAAAAATCTTCCCTCGTTTGATAACTTTTCTATCACCGAAATTTTCTGGGTTTTATTTGCTTGACTTTGGCAAGTTTGCTTTCAGAATATCAGGCCACTTTGGAGATTAAGTTTCTTCCATTTTATTTTTCTCCCCCAAATCATTAGGCAACCCTAGCTTTGCAATTCCCAGAATGCCCTGCAGCTCGCCCATGAAATCGTGACTGAATCATTATTTCTCATGCACCTGTAACCTGGTTGTGACCTTCAATAATTTCTAATTTGGGATCTTTTCTCCTTTGCCTGAAGCACGATGGTGGAGTTTGTTTTGTCAAAGGCTGCTTGTCAACACCAGATACAGCAAATGAGTCAACTTGGGTATTGCTCAAGATTCTATCGATCCATAAAATTTGGGGGGGGAGGGGAGTCAATAATTAGCAATTTATTTTTCTTTCCAACATACTGAGGGAAAGAGAGCCGTGCATGCAGTTATTTACTATTCCAGTTAGTACAGAGCACTTCACAGTTGGGCCCATTGTCAGTTCATCTTTTTGCGCTTTAATGAGGGACTTGTGTTGGCTCCTGGGTGAAGTCAGGCTGATAGCCCTGGGACATGTCGAAATCCTCTGCCCTCAGTTGTTTAGTTCCAGAAACTGGAAATTACTTTGGAAGGTAGTGTTGCAAGGGAGACTATTGTCCTCTAAAGTCTAATCCATCCCTACTCCCGACCTCCACCATCCTCTATAAGAAATGGGAAGTAGGGCTGGGAGCAGGCAGACCTGAATTTTAAGAGTCGCCACAGATATTTTGACATCGATAAAATATGCACAAAACACTTACTACGCATAGGAATTCATTTGAACCATACAAGGCTGCCATTTTTGTGGCTTAGGACCAATTATTGGACATTTCATATGTTGCCACTTAAATAAGGCTGTCTAGAGAATAGAGCAGAAAGCGAAGCAGATGCGGCAGCTACCCTTAGAGCAGGGAAGATAGACATCGAGCTTTGTTACTGTGCACATCATGTAAGTATGTTGTGGGGTTTGCCCCTAGAGCAGGTAACAGGAAACTTCCAATGACTGAGTGAGACAGGAGGATGTGGGGGCATTCCAGGACCCACCAAAGAGCCAGAGGAGATACAATGACCAAGAAAGATGTGAGGACCCATGTGAGCATTGCATGAGGTTAGCAGTGGCCCACTAGTGAAACTCCAAATGAAACACTATCTAATTTCAAATATTTTATAATGGCCTCTCTAGAAGCAAGGAAAATGCTGTGGTTGATGGAAAAACCAAATAGAATTAGGTACAACGTCGGTAGCTTTGCATGGCACTAAAGTGTCTCACAGAATTAATTCGGAGTTTACAAAATGGAGATTTAGGCCCCATCTGACTTAGGAATTTTACCATTTATAGATTAGATTATAGTGATTATTCAGGTGTAATGAACAGAACAGGAGGAAGTCAAAATCAGTCTTTCTAACAAGATTCACTACTCTGCTTCCAAGCTTTTGTTTTTCACCAAATAAATGTTTGAGAATATTTTTCCCCAAAATAAATTAATTCACCATTTTCTGGTTTAAAATACTTCCTTTCCAGCTCAGCTTTCTGATCTCTGAAATTCTGCTTTTCATTCAACTGCTATTACCAAGGATGACCACCTAAAATGGGCTCTTTAACATAAATTCATACATAACTCTTCCAAAATCTGGGTTCATCTGGGGAATCCGAAACTTCTCTTCTGTAAGAAACAACACAGAGGATCATAGGGGAAGGGAGAGAAAACTAAATGGGAAGAAATCAGAGAGAGAGAAAAACCATGAGAGACTTGACTCTGGGAAACAAACTGAGGGTCGCTGGAGGGGAGGTGGGGGGGGATGGGGTAACTGGGGCATGGACATTAAAGAGGTCACATGATGTGATGAGCACTGGGTGTTATACGCAACTGATGAATTATTGAACACTACATCTGAAATTAATGGTGTACTATACGTTGGCTGATTGAATCTAAATAAATTTTTAAAAAAAAGAAGCTTCTCTTCTTTAGGAAGACCACTAGCAAAGTGATTAAAAATAAAAACTAACAGGGGACCTGGGTGGTTCAGTCGGTTAAGCATCTGCCTTGCGCTCAGGTCATGATCTCAGGGCTCCTGGGATTGAGTCCCACACTGGGCTCCCTGTTCAGCGGGGAGCCTGCTTCTCCCTCTCCCTCTGCCTCTCCCCCCCCTGCTTGTGCTTGCTCTCTCTCTCTCAAATAAATAAATAAAATCTTTAAAAATAAAATAAAAATAAAATAATAAAATAAGAATAAAAACTAATGAGAACAACAAAAACTGGCTTTGGAATCAGTGGCCCTGGTGCCAGTTCTCACTTTGTACAAAAACACTTGATCTCCCTTAGCTATGATTTTTTTGTTTATCAATGGAAGATAATTTTTTTAAATCTAAATAATAGACTTTTTACAAATAGTAACTGTAATCGTGCATATAATCCCTTAGCTTAACAAAACAGCAATCATGAGTTTCTTAAATATTGCGTGCCACTCTTCTTTGTGATTTTTCTGAGTAATATAACAATCATTACTGAGCATATACTCTTGGGCTGGACACCACTCTGGAAATCTTATGTATATCATGTCATTATTTAAAATCCATTCAAAGTTGATCTTATTTTTCTCATTTTTGCAAATGAAGCAATATAATGCCTTTTTAAGGGTATAGTTTTCAGAGCCAGGCGGACCTGGGCTCCATTACAGATTCTAAAATTTACAGCTTCTGAGACCGTGGGTGAATTGCCTAATCTCACTGGGTCTTGGTCTCCTCATGTGAAAAAATGGGCTAACCTAATCGCAAGCTTCTGTGGGCTTTGTGGGAACTGAATGTGACCCTCTATATAAATTACAAATTACAGCTCCTAGTACATCATAAGCATCAACAAATCCTACCTTTTTTTTTTCCACAAGGAAATTGAGGCTCCAAGAGAATAAGTAGTTTGCCCGAGGTAGCAGAGCTTATACATGTCAAGCTGAGATCCAAGGGCAGGTCCAAGACCAAAGTCTGTGTTCTTTCTAGAATCTCACCAGCTGACATTAGTAAACTTGACCCCTGTCATTCTAGACACTGAAAAGCTTTTCTGCTTGCCTTTACTGTTGGATACACGTTGCCTAATGGATGGTGGGCATTCAGTTTCCACTTAATTTGTCAGCTGACTTTTTTTTTCTCCTAGGGTGGTTACTTATACCTTAAAGTGTCATCTATCTTAACTCTGGGCTTTTGCAATAAGAAGCTGGATAAGAGACAAGGAATCCTCTGTGCACAGAGATAAATATATGAGGACAAGAATTGGCTGACCTCACAGGAAACCCTGCATCTCAGTAAAAGTGATGTGGGCATGCTGAGAGAAGAGCCTTTCTGCTTCTGAGCAGGTCCATTATCTTCCAAATGGGCTTTGCTACCTGTCATTGTTTTTACACATTAATTGAAATAAAGGCAAGTCATTGTCGAACATGTCCGTATGATCATTAGTTATTCGTTTCAAATTGTATCTCTGCAGAGGGGTTATGTGGTACAGACCTAAGCATCCTCAGATGTGAACTTGAGGTATAAAGCCGTCTTCCCTGATAAAATTAGAGGAAAAGGCTTGTCATACATAAGCCCAGTCATCTGCTGAAGGGATCACCTGTCCTAAGTGCTCATGCATAGTCACTGGAAGATGTTGCTTATTATTTAAGAAAGTTTGCAGCACATTGGACCCAATTTGAAGAACAGTGCAGTAGGAGATGAACGGTTAGGCTAGTCTAGGTACCAGCTACAATGTTGGCATTCATATATCATTTTTCATTGCATTTCCACAACTTGGGAAGAACCCTACTTTACAGATGAGAAAACTGAAATGCAAGAAAGCTACACAATGTGCCCAAGAGCACTGAGCTGAAATGTGAATCAACTCAAATTCCATAATCTTTCCATATAGAACAGTAAGAATTTGAATGTCTCCAAAACTACCCAGAGAAAAGTATGGTCTCAGTAGTAGATTCTGGGGCCTCTATAACGTCATTCTTCATCACAAAATTGGAGTTTTCAGGATATCACAGCTTTGAAGTCATAGCCGGTAGGGTCATCGTAACTCAGATTTCCCTAGTATCAAGAAAACCTCTGCTTCAACAGAGCTCCCAGACGGTGCGTTCTGTCCAGAGGGCAGGTGCCAATCCCTTTAGCACTTCTGCTATGTGTTACTTGGTAAGTACTCGTTCTGGTTTATCTACCACGTTTTTGCTAGTTTGATTACCAAGAGTCATTCCTGAGTCTGTGAGATACCACACAGATGTAGTTTCTGGGCCTAGGAGAGCTTCTCTGTGGCAGATGCCTCATTGCCTTGCAGCCAATTTCAGTTCCTGTTACAGAGAAATGCAGAGTATTTGTCCAGCTTGGTCTCTATAAGGTACATCTAGTTAGCATAAAGTCCTATCCTTTAATGCTTAAGCAACACACTTTCAACGGCTCCACAAGGAAGTCCACTAATATTTATTCATCAAGTACCTATGTGACCACACACCATGGTAAATGGGAAGAGCTGTGTAGATTGTAATTCAAAGAATCAGCAAATCACTGCCCTTACAGAAACCACAGTGTGGTGTAGGCGCTCATGACTTCTCATCACAAGATCAAAAATCATCTGGAGAAATCCAGACATCAGTTTTGCTGTAGAACAGAATGTAGGGACATCCAGTTAAATAGCCCTAACATAATCCTAAGGCTGCCACAGGGAGCACTGTAAAGCCTGTGTCAAGGGAAGGGGAGATGAAGGTAGAAGTCTGGGTTCCCACTCAGTCTCTGTTGACACCCCAAGGTAGGAGACACCCTTCCTTACGGCTGGGCGGGAGTATGAGGTCCAGCTCCTAACTGCGGGGCATTTGCTGATACCACTCTGGCACCACCAAGCCGTCCCTCAGTCCTGAGGTCCTAGCCAGTCTGCCTTCTCCCCACCTTTCAGAGTCTTACTGTTACTCTATAGATAATGCCCAGGGATTTTAGTTGACTTAGCAGGAAGAAGAAGGTACTTGTACCCCAACTGCCGCACACCACATGTCAATCCCAAACCCAGCCTGTCCTCTGGGGACTCGGCTTGGCCAGAGTTGGAGGCTGTGTCAAGCTTCTGTCACACCTGCAATGAAAGCCAGCCCGTGGGTACGTCCTTCCCCCACCCGTAAGTTGGCCCTCAGTCTCACAGCCAAACCTCATAAGTACCCCAGTTCCCGGCCAGGAGGAAGTACTGGGAGCTGGATGAGAACACAGTCGTTCACATCAACACTTAATTCTGTTCTCTCCCGTCGCCGGAATAACAAGCCATATGCCAGACTATGCTCCCGGCTAATAACCAGCGAGGAGGAGACAAGCACATTTATGAATGATCCTGTCGATGTTCTTCACCTTGCAAATCCAAGTGTTATTTTAAGTAAATGTCTGCCAAGGCTAGCATTTCCCACCACTGATGTTTCATCTTGAAAATAATCTCAGAAATAATCTTTTTTACATTACATGTCCACTTTGCACTTTAAATCTCCTTTCACCCTACAAGGTTTAATTGTGCAATGGCTACTGACTTACAAGAAGACTCCTGCAAGAAAAATCAACGCAGCACCAGCTAGCTAAAGCCTGCCCTTGTCCGCCTGCATGTAGCGCAAACAGAAAAGCAGTCGCTTAACCAAACTCTACTTAGAGAGTCAGTGGCTTTTTAAATACATCAAATAGTAGTTGTGACATGAAATTAAAGCACATTCAGATAGATTGCTGAAAAATCTATCTTTGAAATACAAGATCATGCTAAATCCTCACAAATAATAAAACAAAATGAAACATTCTCACAAGTGAAAAAAATTAAAAAAAAATCAGAAGCTAAACGGAAAACTTGGATTCACTATTCTTCAGTGTCTTCGGGTTTCAGTTCTTCCCTATGACCACTGATAATCGCCTAGTCTGGTTCATTTTCCCCAAGCTCCTAAATGATGCCACTTTTGTTCTTACAGTTTGCGGATGTGCAAACCTCAAGAACCTGCTTTTGGCTTCAGAGACACCCAATCCTTTTTCCTGCCTTCCCATACAGCCTAAACACATCCACTTGTAGAAGTGGGAGACATAATGAATGAGAGCCGCTGGGGTAGGCGGATGCCAGCGCAAGGGAAGCAGGCAGGCTCCTGTTCCGGGTCTGTTTATCTCTTGCAAATCTCTCCACTAATTTTGAGTGGAGGTCAGTGAGAATGGGGCCCCAAAATGAAAAGCTTCCCCTCCCATCCTCTCACTAGAAATAGCAAATAAACAAAAGATCTAAAATGGCTTCTGATGTGCTTGCAGATTAGATTCAAATGCCTTTTCTTGTTATTCGCTGCCTTTCTTAATAACCGCCTTGCCCTCCGCGGCCTGATCCCAGTGGAGCTAGTCAGTGAGCAAGCCGCCCTATGGACTCTGTCCCTGGGTGTGCCATTCTCAGGCTCACCAAGTGTTTGCTCAAATGCCTTCCTTCACAAATACGTAAGAGACAGTTGTTCTTTGCCGAGTCCTATCTAAGTGAGAGGATAAAATTATAAAAGTGGCCCTCATACTTTGTGCCTTTGCTCACTCACACCCCTTCATTCGGGAATGCCCTCCCTCCCTGCCCAGGCTCCACATTGTCCCATTCTGTTCCATCCACCCAACATGCCCAATGTCCTCTACTATGTACATAAAGGAGCTGAGACTGCACATAAGCACCCCTTCTTATGATGCTCTGGTAGGACTGTGTGTGTACCCCCCTCCCTCACATATCTAACCCCCCAACCGCCCACCAAAGTTCCTAAGGGGTTTCTTTTTAGGAAAAGGGTTCATGTCCTCCTGTTGGTTGTAGAGTTCAAACCCCAAACTCTAAGAGAAAGACTGTCCTTTTTCTGAAGAAGCTGGATCTCCAGGTTTTTACCCCTGGGAAGGGATGCAGGAATTCACATTTTCTTGAGCACCTGCTAGCTGTTTGAGTAAATATCTCTGTTAATCTTAGTAGTAGAGATTATTATCCCCAGTGTTTTGTTTTTTTACTTTTTTTTAATTGTGGTAAAATACACAAAACACATAATTTACCATTCTAACCATTTTTAAGTGTACGGTGCAGTGGCAGTAAGTACATTCACGTTGTTGTGCAAGTGTTAACTACTCTCCATCTCCAGAACTTGCACCTTCCCAAACTGAAACTCCCATTAAAACACAGTTCCCCACCCCCTCTCCCCAGCCCCTGGGAAGGGCCATTCTACTTTCTACTTTCTATCGCTATGAATTTGAATGTTCTAGGGCATCGAAGGTTAATGGATACAGTCAGCATGAACCTTTCTAATTATATAGAAAGAGGCAAACAGGCAGGCATGAACATCCTGTTGCGTCCAGTAGGAAAAAATAAAATTCTCCTCTGTCCACAACTTTGAGTAAAGAGAAGGAGATACTTTGCAACGTCCTTTCTTTACCTGGGAACCTCTGATACAAAAGCTGGAAAAGGAGTAAATATTTGGTAGCCCGTAGTAGTTGGGGCTAGCCTCTATCTTTCTAAACTAGATATTTTACAAATATTTAGAAAATTGACAATTTTTTTTTAACAAATTTTTAAATCAGACTTGTTGGGGAACACACAAGAAATTTTCTGCTTTGTGAAACTCTTCCACCGGAGTCTGATTGCTTGGGAAGCGAGGTGTCTCTGGGGGGAGATGCAGGAGAGAGGAAGAAACTAACATCTGGGAAGTGTCTACTATGTGCCCAACTGTTTCTATGTTCTCTAATTTTCAACAAAGAAAGCAAATCCTTCTATATTGATTGTATTGCTCTCATCTGAAGGTCTTGGAGGCTCAGAGAAGTTGAGTAGCTTGGCCAAGACCAGCCCAGTCCCGCTTCCAGTAAAGGGTAGAGAAAAACTTGACCCAGGGCGGGGCTGCCCACTCACTGGCCCCACCGTGAAGGAAGGCATCATGTGTTTGCCCTTCTTCAAGAATCATTAAGCTAAAAGAAATTCCTGAGAAGTAAATTAGTCAAGGATCATCATCAAGGCCACTGCCGAGAGACTGACACTTTCCACATCTCCTAATGTATGCATTTATGGAAATGGTGATAAACAAGCCTGATTTACATTGTATCTTTGGTGGAGTTTTGCTTGACTTTGCATAATGAATTTTAACCTTCGACTTGAGGTACATGAAATGTAGCTACAAAAGTCAAAGCAGTGGAATAAAGTGTGTGTTCAGAAAAGGGGAGAACCAATATGTAAGCCCTTGCCAGACTCCTGGAAGATCTGAAAAAGAAACAAGTGTTTTTCAAGATCCTAGAGAGGTGATCATGAGAAAGCCAGTCAAAGATGACGGCAATGATGAAGCAACTGGAAACTGAGCTGGGAAATTTCCAAGGCTTCTTCTCCCTCAACAATTTATGATTCTCTAACACCAAAAGGGAAAATCGTGGGTGAACAAGGGGCTCTTTCTCTGCAGTGAGATGTCAAGGACCCCCCCCCCCACTCTCATGCCTCCTTCCTGGGCTCGAGAAGCCAAGGTGACTAAAGAGTAAGGAGATATGTTGGCCCTTTGCTCAGTGAACTTTCACCTTCCAGAACCCAAAGACATTTCCTGACACTCTGAGGAAGAGAAAGTCAATTAAGGTGCCTGCTCTCCCCAGGAGAGCAGATATTAGCCCAATTAGAGTCGGAATCAGCCATATTTACTGAACATTTTTAAAAGCCAGATTCTTACAGAAGTTCTCATAATTTTGAATGATGACTACTCTCTATTTTTTCTTTTTAAATCATCTGTATTGAGGTATATTGTATGTACAATAAAAAGGAACCCATTTTAAGTATCCAGTTTGGTGTCTTTTGAGAAATATAACTACCAATGCAGCAAGATACAGAGTATTTCCATCAACCCATCAGGTTGCCCTCATCCCGGCCCCAGGTGACCACTGATACGCTTCCAGACACTATAAATTATTCTTACCTTTGCTGGACTTTTATATCAAAGAAACCATATGGTGTGCACACATTCGTATCATAAAAGTATAACTTAAACATATATATATATACTTAAATATTTTTATACAAATCCTTTGTCAGATATATGTACTGTGAATATTTTCTCTCAGCCCATGGCTTATTTTTTTGTTTTCTAAACGATGTCTTTTGAAGAGCAGAGGCTTTAAATTTTGATGAAGTACAATTTGTCATTGTTTATCGAGGTTATGATTTTGGGGTTCTCCTAAGGAAACTTAGATTGCTTAGATTTTCTCCTGTTCCCCTTCTAAATGTTTTATCATTTCAGTGTTCACATTTAGGTCTATGATCTAGTTAGAGTTCATTTTTGTGCGTGATGTGAGGGAAGGAGTTCATTTTTCCAAGTGGGCATCCAGGTGTTCCAAAACCTTTTGCTTTTAACACTATCATTTCCCAACTGCATTATCTTGGTCTCTTTTTTACAAATCCATTGATCCTATACCTGTGGATTTGTATTTTCTTATCAACAACAAAGTAACCAGCTAGATATAAAATGACCTACCTTGGTTCACACTATATTCCTTTTACTTGTCTATTTATTTATATTCCCAATCTTCTGGAGAGTTCTGAAGCAGCTTACCAAAAAGCCTACAGCATAATAACCAGCAACTAGAAAGTAGAGCTAAGACTCAACCCAGGTTTCTAATTCCAAAATCAGTTCTTTCTCCTAAACTGCATGCCAAATAAAATATGACACCCAGGGCTCAGTCTGTGAGCGCGGATTCGTTAAGTCCCCACCATGTTCTAGCACATTCCAAGGGCCGAGGTAGATTGGTGAGGAAAGCAGAGAGAGACCTCTGTTCTGAAGGAGCAAGTTTATAGTAGAAGGAGGCAAAAAATAAACACTAATGGATGGATAGATGGAGAGCTAGAAAAAAAGATAGATCATTGCAGGCACAGACAAATTCTCCATAAAAGATGAAATGAGGTAATATGGTGGAAGGATGACTCAGGGCCATTGCCTTCTCATGCAAAGTGTCATTTTGATGGAGACCAACATGATAAAGAGTAAGCCAAGAGCCAAGGGAACACAAAAGTGGAACTTGGAGTAGGGTGTTGAGGATACAGAAAGGCCAGGATATTATTGTAAATGAGGGAAAACAGAGGGACGCTGGAGGGTATGCTGGACCTCACAGGACCTACCACAGTCTTTGAACTTTGTTCTGGGAGTCATGAGAAACCGCTGGAGGATTTCAAGCAGGATTAGGTGATCTCATTTATATCTTGGGAAGTTCACTTCTGGCTGTTCTGTGGGGCATGAGACCAGGTAAGGAGGCAGGATGAAGCCAGAAGGACCACGTGGGAGGCTCTTGGAGCAGGCAGGTGAGAAACACTGGTGGTGTAGACTAGTGTTTTAGTGGTAGAGATGTTGAGAAGCATTAGAGTCAATACGTATTTAGAAGGCAGAGCCATCAAGATGTCCTTCCAGATGGAATGTTGGAGAAAGACAGAGAGGGATCAGGGATGACTCCTGAGTGTGTGAACAGTGCTACCATCTGCTGAGAAGTACCTGTTCAGGTGGAATCGGATTTGGAAAAGGGAAATGAAGAAAAAAAATCAGTTCTATTTGGACTACGTTAGGTCTAAGGTACTTAGGAGATGTTTAAACTTAGCTTCTGAATAAGTAGTTTGATATATCACATGGGAACTCAGGGGAAAGGTCCAGCATAGAGAGGCAACTTTGAGGGTATCAGCTAATAGATGGTGTTTGAGGTTATAGGAGTAGACGAAATCTCCTAACATGAGAACGTTGATAGAGAACCTATCTTCTTGGGTGAAGATTTGGAGAAGAGAAACAAGAATTTTTTTTTTTTAAGATTTTATTTATTTGTCAGAGAGATTGAGAGAGAGAGAGGACACACTCTTGGTAGGCACAAGGATGCGGGGCTTGATCCCGGGACCCTGGGATTGTGACCTCAGTCGAAGGCAGACGCTTAACCCACTAAGCTGCCCAGGTGTCCCGAGAAACAAGATTTTTGTATAAGACAGCTATGGGTGTGTTATGGAGTGCATGGATTTCAAAATTTTTAGAATGATTTATGGCTGCCAACAGCCATTTCTCATGATGCCCACTTACTAAAATGTCTAATTACCGACAGGTTGTTAGCACGTATTGACTGTATACTACATGCATGAAACAATGATAACTGAATTGCATGTATCTCCTAGGGGGTTAGACACTATCTTAGTCCCTTTTTACATGTAAGAAAACTGAGCGTTGGGGATGTTAAGTGATGCTCTAACACAGTTAGTGTCACTTTTGGGTCTTATTAATACTAAGGTTGATGACATTTAACCACTACACATACTCCCGGCAGTGTAAGAATAAGCCGTTTACATTGCTACCTGTATCCCATCTAATCTAAAATGTCATTGATCATAACATGCACCATTTTTTATATTCCACTAAGAAAGAAAGAAATCCTTCCAACTAAACTGTGACACAATTACCACTTGGAATACTTATATATAATTCTTGAAATAACTTATTTAGACTTAATTAGAACACAATTTGTTTCATATATTAATTTTATACATACAGAAAGGGAAAGTATAAGCAAAATGTATTAAGATTTTTATAAAACTTTCGTGTTTAAGTACAACTCTTCTGAAACATGTTTTGTCTCAGAGATATCAATGTCCACTTTTTTTTTTTTTTAACCAAAATCATCCTTTGTACTGTTTAAAGCGTTGGTGACACAGCACTTCTTAAAAGAATGCATAATGCATTGCTGGGCTTTGAAGCCTGCTTTGCAATCCTGGAATACTGGTCTACTGGTGATCCTGCCTCAGGAATGTCGGTAAATACACCTGTTTCAATGCCTTTCTCACCTGCTCCAAAAGACATTTGCTTTCTGGAAGTTACAAGTGGAGCTCGTGGCTATCAGATTTTCTTGCCCTCACTCGCCCAGGCTGGGACCATGATAGGCACACCGTGACTGCCATCTGGCCCTCAGAGGCGGTAAAACAATATCAATAGTAGACCACATCCCGATTTCAGAAAGGCAAAAGGTGAACCTTGTGTGCATCCCAGAATCCACGAAATCCATTACTTATGGCAGAAGGAAGGGGAAAAATTAGCAAGACTGGTCCCGCCACAGGACAATGCAAAGGGCTAACAGGGTTAAACACCTACAGCGTTGATGTTTTTTCTGGTTTCCAGTATCACAAGAGCAATTGGCTTTGCTTCTGTAAATGCTGCTTTGAAAGACGATAAGTAATTTTATTGTTATTTTAACTATCTGCATTTTCTAGTGTTCCTAAATTGAACCTAGATCTCCTGTGTAATATTTTAAAGCAATCTTGTGTGATGAGATATGTTCTTGTTTCACCTCAGTTAATTTTACTAATATTTATGGATGTCCTAATATGTACATACGTAACCTATATATATGGCAGGGGAGTATTTGTACAGAATACATGTTTCTGAGACACTTTCCCAGAATGATCATCTTAACTGTGACTTGGACACTGTTGTCAAGCAAAAGGAAGTCAAGTACAAGTGTCACCAATAAAAGGCGCTGGGTCTCCGGCTGTTGCCCATGAACTCTTGCTCGGGTTTTTCCGGGGTTTGTAGCACTTAAAATTTTCAAAGCTGAGCAGCGCCATCTAGTCGTGCAAACCAGAACTGCGGGCTCCTTTTCCTTCTCGGAGTTGGTCTTGGCAACACTTGGCAGAGGCTACACATAGGTCCTCAGTGCTGTTTTCTTTTTTGTTTTCAAGACAATTATGAAGTAACACATGTGTTCGTGTTAGTGATACAAGTTTTATAAAGGATCACCGGACTGTCAGAACCCCAAAACTCTTCCTAAGTAGTAACATATACCCAGTATTTCCTGTAAACATTCATAGTAACTTTCCAACCCCTTTCTACAAGTTATTGGATTATGTTAGCAAAATCAGACACCTTTTGCCTAAAGATGGCCGTATAGTAATGGTGAGAGGTATGTCTTTCCCATAGGATTACATCACAGAGTGACTCCTAGCCTATGATTCACTTGCCCACCTTCAATTATTTTACAAATTACTGATACATGCAAAACCTATCACTATATTGATTGTCTTATTAGTTATCCCTTAATGAGTTTTTAGAAATTCTTAGCCGGAGACGCTCTATGAAGAAAACGTTTTATATTAATGCTTTGTTGAAATAGACATTTTCTGATAGCATAACAAGTGACATTTCTGGAAAAGTTTTTTAAATGTGATGGATCATCACTTCTATGGGATGTCAGGCTAGTCTAGTATTCGTGAAATTATACGACTTGCCAAGGATAGTGGCTTTATTTTGATCAGTTTCCTGATTCTTTTGGATTCTTAGCCACAATTTTACTTTTATTATTTTGCTATCTTGTTTCTACAACAAATAACAGCAATGGTGGGATGGGTTTCATCTAGCATTCTATTTGCTCAAAATTCCTCCCAACTGTTATTTCACTATTTCCAGAGAATAATGGCACCTCTATCGCTGAACAGGTCCAACAACAGTGGGGTGCCATGCTTCTCTGCTCACTTGCTGGATTGGACTATAATTACTTTTTCTCTATATTTGCCTCTAGATTAGGATCTGGAAGTCACTAGACTGATGACAGTGTTAAGAAAAATTACTCAAGGGGCGCCTGGGTGACTCATTCGGTTAAGCGACCCATTCTTGGTTTCAGCTCAGGTCCTGATCTCAGGGTCACGAGATTGAGCCCTGAGTAGGGCTCCAGGCTTAGCGCGGAGTCAGCTTGGGACTCTCTCTCCCTCTCCTTCTGCCCCTCCTCCCTGCTCACTCTCTCTCTCCCTCCCTCTAAAATAAATAATAAATCTTAAAAAAAAAAGAAAAAATATTCAAAACTGGGTTATAAGGCAAAAGGGTGAGTGGTACATCCCTTCCTCTCATACAGGAGGGAAGGCACAAAGGATAATTTTAACTGTTAACTGTTTAACTGATTAATGTTGCCAGACTCTATAAGTTAACATGTATGCTAACTTACAGATTCCTTTTCTGATACAGATGAAGATAATTTCTGTCCAGTGGAAAAGGTAACCCACAAAATGTTACAGTTTGTTGCCCTGAAGGACATTAACCAGTTCTGCATTGTACCCAGTATCACTCCCAGTTCTGTATCATAATCTTACAGTAACATTTCCCTTTTAAATTGTCCATAAAAAATACGAAGCTCCTTAAATGGTCTTTGAGTTGGTCTTAATACCTAACTAATAATCAACAAATTGATTTTAATCAATAAATTGAATAAAATCTCTGACATGCGCTCAAATTGTATACTTCCATGATTTTACCTTTTGAAAACTATGCTTTAGTTGTTTGAACTGTGGTTTTATTCATCTTTGTTATCCTGAGCTTAACATTGTAAGTGACATACGGATGGATGTTTAAATAAAGGTTCATGAATGGATGGCTCACGTCCTTCACTCCCAGGGCTGTGAATACAAAGCAGGAAGAGTGGCAGTCCTCCATGTCTGAATGTATATACATATAGGTATATATATGTACATATTATGTTATATAATTATAATTATGTAATTATGTTATATAATTATAATAATTATGTAATTATGTAATATAATCATTGTTGTATTATACAATAATTATATAACAGTTAAATTAGGACTTTAATAATTATTTATACTATATAATAATTCTGTGATATACAAACATACCATTATATACCATACTGAAGGGTTTCCTCTGCTGTCTACAATTTATTAGTCTGTTTTTATGTCTATTAGTTTCCTATTGCTGTTATAACAAATTACCGAAATTTAGTGGCTTAGTAAAACATACATTTATTGTCTGACAGTTCTGGAGAGCAGACATCTGAAATCAAGGTATCAGGAGGGCGGCGTGCCTCCTGGAGGCTCTAGGGGAGAATCGTCCCTTGCCTTCTCCAGCTTCCGGAGGCCCCCTGCCTTCCTTGGCTCATGGTCCCCATGTCATACCAACTTGGCCTCTGACTGAGCCTGCTGCCTCCCTCTTATAAAGGCCCTTGGAATTGCACTGATTCCCCCTTTGATAACCCGGCATAATCTCCTCAAGATTCCTGACTTAATCACATCCGCAAAGGCTTTTTTGCCATGTGAGGTCACACATTCATGTATCTGGAATTAGGAAATGAACCTCTTGGGGCGCCTGGGTGGCTCAGTCGGTTGAGCGTCTGCCTTTGGTTCAGGTCATGATCCCAGGGTCCTGGGATCGAGTCCCACGTTGGGCTCCCTGCTCAGCGGGGAGCCTGCTTCTCCCTCTGCCTGCTGTTCCCCCTGCTTGTGTGCTCTCTGTCAAATAAATAAATAAAATCTTAGAAAAAAAAAAGAAATGAACCTCTTTGGGCCAGTGCATTTGGGGGGGATAGGACCATAGTCCCTATCCCAACATAGTAAAAAAATGCATACAGAAAACATTTTAGAGAAGAACAGTGAGGCCTTTTACCTTTCACAGGGGCTATAGTCTTCAAAAATTCCCCAAAAAACCTAGTTCATACACGTACAGACAGGATCATTTAACAAAATTACATTGAGATGTTCATTTCTGACTTCTTGCGTTAGCAACACTTTTACATTTCCTTATGCTGTGCCTTGTATTCCCACTGATGCAGGCTGGCTGGGTCCAAGGACCCAGAGGGGTTCCTGCAGAACCAGCTAAGAGGGTCCTTGGCTTCCAGCAGCACAGAAACGCAGCACTAGCTGAGACGAAGTGAGAACAATGTTCATTGAAGACAGAGAGAGCGCACAGATACAAAGCGTCCGGGAGACTTGGAAAGGAAAGGAGAGTGAGTCTCGTCTTTGCTTGGGGCCTGGGGCTTTTATCAAGGATGCTGATCTGGGGCATGTGTCTTTTCAGGCATCCAGGAATAAAGACAAGTGTTTAGGTGTTCTCTGTAAGTCACTTATGCCCTGGAGCTAGGGGTCCGGATGAGTCAGTGGCCTTGAGAAAGGTTCAGGACTACCCTACCCAGTCACTCCTTAGATGTTACCTGTTGTGCTGGGAAACTCCAAAGAAATCCTTAAGTCCTTGACCTTTACAAGAAGAACATGCATAACCTGTTAGATAAGGCCTATGTAAGGCGGGGTGCAGGTCCTGGCAAGAATAGAAGCAGGAAGGGGAAGGGACGCCTGACTCGCTCAGTCCATAGAGCATGTGACTCCTGACCTCGGGGTTGTGAGTTTGAGTTCCATACTGGGTGTAGAGACGACTTAAAAATTAAAAATAAATAATAATTTAAAAAAAAGACTAGAAGCAGGAGAAGGAGCGAAAAAAGCAGGCTTTCATGGGGTCTCATATTCATTCCATTACTGGAAGCCTGTACCTCCCACTCCTCTGCACTCATTTTGCCCGCCCCCTCCCTCTGGCAACCATCAGTTTGTGTTTATAGGTCTTCCAATTGGAATTTTTTTTTTTAATTTGACAGAGAGAGAGAGAGAGCACAAGTAGGCAGAGAGGCAGGCAGAGGGAGAGGGAGAAGCAGACTCCTCACTGAGCAGGGAGCCCAACACTGGGCTCCATCCCAGGACCCGGATCATGATGTGAGCCAAAAGCAGATGCTTAACTGACCGAGCCACCCACGCGCCCCCAGTTGGAATTTTTTAAAGGATCGCTATTGCAGTCTAAATCCTCCAAGCAGTTTCTCTCCTAGAAAGTACAAGTGAAAATACTAGCAAATGAAATTGAAATTTAAAAAATTATACTGCTACAAAACATAAGTGAAACTCTGTGTTCCTGCCCCAGAAGAGAAAATGAGGCCGTTGTTTCTACAGGCATTTCCAGCCAGTGTTGGTGGAACAGCCCTATCCGAAGTGTTCTGTAAGAGCACTTTTCTGTAACTTTTTCACCTAGATTTTATATGAGAAGTCACCTAAAAATTTAAATGGGAACATACATAACACTTTCCTCCACAATTTAAAGGTACTCTTTTCATTTTTTTTCATTTTTTTTTCCTCTCAAATCTTTCCATTTTCCACCCACTTTTTATTTGGTCATTTTTCTGTTCTTCACAGCTGTGAAAGTGAATCCTGCTCACTGAGGGATCCTATTTATGCTGCTCTCACCTGGATGACTCATCACATCTCCTCTTTACCACCGAGTTGTTAAGAGGTAAAGAGCGAAGGAATAGTGACTAGAAAAAGAAAAGAAGAACGTCGAAATATAATAATGGGATTTGTATTTACATGAAATAATATGTCCAAGTTTCTTTCTTTTACTCAGTTGACCCTTTCTTTATCAGAAATTGAAATATATAGAGAACATATCCTTACAGAAAAACCCCTATTTTTAAAAGATTAGGTGACAAATTGCCATATGATCCAACAGTTCCACTTCTGCATATATATATATATATATACAAAAGAATTGAAAGCAGGAATTTGAAGAGATTTGTTCATAGCAGCAATAGCCAAGAGGTACGCACAGCCCAGTTTCCATTGATGGATGGATGGATAATCAAAACGCGGTCTATCCATGCAATGGCATATGATTCAGCCCTAAAACGGAAGGAAACTCTGACACATGCTACCACACCGAAGAACTCTGAGGACATTATGGACATTATGCTAAGAGAAATCAGCCAGTCACAGAGGGGCGAATACCGTAAGATTCTGCTTACACGGGGTACCTAGAGTAAACTCAAGAGACAGAAGGTAGAATGATAGCTGCTAGAGGCTAGCGGGAGGGGGACCAGGAGTTAGTGTTTAATGGGGACAGAGTTTCAGTGTTGCAAAATGAAAAATGTGACTATGTTACACTGTATCTTGTACAGCAATGTGAAGGTACTTAACACTGCTCAACTGTATCACCGTATCTCTGGTTGTGAGAAACAGTGTGATTTATACGAAGAGATACATATTTGGTCTTCCTCCCAATTTCTGGCACAGAGCTCCTAAAAATCTTGGAATTTCCTATGATGAGAGCAATTAAGTTGTCTTTTGTTGCATTCATGAGGGGACTTTTAGACCTAAGGTTGGGGGCTGGTTGCCAGTGAGCCAGTGATTAGAGGTTTGAACTTTCTGTCCATTCCCCTGACCTCTGGGGCAACCAGAGACTTAAATCATCTTGAATACTTTGTGGAAGTTGCACATGAGAGAGGGCTTCAGCTGCCTCCTTTTTCCCTTCAAACTTCCTAGTTGGATTTTTCTCTGCAGTTTGTTTTCTGACTCAGGTGGAAGGCCCTGAAGGCAAAGCCTCCCCTGATTTGAACTGAAACTATCCCTTCAAGGAATAAGGACTGCCCCAACCAGCAAGATCTGCCATGATTGACTCCGAGACAATGATCCATTTGACCTCCACTGCCTACCTGCCTGGATCCACCCACCTTTGCCCCATATTTTCTTTATATAAACCTGGAAGTATTTTCAGCACTTTGGAGACAGTCTTTGAGATGCTAGTCTGCAGTCTTCCTAATGTTATCCTCACTGAAATAAATCCCTTCCTTGGCACCCCCGGCCCCACTCCTCTCTACCTTTGGATTTTGTCAGCAGTGAGTGGCCCACCTGGTCTGTTTTGGACCCCCAGAGTCAGGCACTCTTGCATCCTGGCACTCCAGCTATACACGTGGTTTTCTACATGTGGCATTGTGTTTAATCTGGATCCTAAAATGACTCAGAATTTCCTGGAGTAGTATTCCTTAGTCCCATCCTGTTTCCAAGTGAATTAGACACTTGGATGTGTTTTTGAGCTAAAACAAAATACCTAGATACAGTTATAAGCTAGAATAACCACTGTATCTTTAATTACTTACTATTTGTGAACAGCAATAATTGTGATAACTTATTCTCTTTCCAATCTAGGCCAACCCTCTTATTTAAAGGACTGAAAATGCAGTTCAAACCATTAAAACAACCCTGTGAGGAGCTGGAAAGTGAGAGCCCATAAGGCAGAAATCCATGTAGGCAGCAGCCAGAAACTTCTGACTCACATCACTTATCACAAGGGGCTGGTCCTTGGATGTCAGTGTCCCTGGCCTGACCCAAAGTAGGGACTTTAAGGAGAGATTCTGTCCCATAAAATCGAAACCTCCCAGGGCTCTATCAAAAGTGAATTCACCTTACTTCACACTTTAGGGCACTCGAAGGATCATTCCCTTGGTTTACAAGAAACCAGTTTAAAAAAAACAAAATCTGTCTCTGAGAAGCTGTAATCACACAGATTTATATGCAACTTCACATTACCTGGGTGCTCCAAAACACAGCAACCTACATATTTATTTAGAGTGGTCTGAGGCCAATGGGACACCCCAGGCACTCAACACAAGTCAGTACAGACCCTGGGATACTTGCACACACTTTATCACAGGCTCAAAGGATGCTGGCAAATAATTTTCCAAGGAAAAAGAGTAGATCACTGTTTAAAAATATCAGTAAACATAGGAGGAAATGAGTTCCCTAAGAATCAGGAGAAACTATAATATAAACAGTACAGATTAACCCATTTTTGAATGAACTCTGGTATTCTTCCCCAACAATTATAACACCAGCCCAATTATGAGAAAATCCTCAGACAACTCCAAATTGAGGAATATTCTGCAAAATACTTCAAAACTGTCAAGACCACAGAAAGCTAGGGGAGGTGAGGAACTATTACAAACAGGCAGGGGCTAGTTGAGGGGGTGACTCAGTGCCCTGTGGTGTTCAGGATGGGATCCTGGAACAGAAAGAGGAAGCCAGCGGGAAAGCTATTGAAATCCAAATGAGGAGGTCATGGGTTTAGTTAATAGCAATGAACCAATGTTAATGTCTTAGTTTTGACAAACTCACCAAAGTTCTAGAAGATACTCCAGTAGGGGAAACTGGGTGAAGGGTATTTTTGAAGTTGTATTATTTCTGTAAGTCTTTAATTATTCCAATAATTAAACTTTTCTGCAACTTTTCTGTAAATTTTTAATTATTCCAAAATTTTTTTTTAAAAAATGTATATAAAACACACTGAAATTTTAGGAATAAAAAATGCAATTATTGAAATTAAAATAAAATTGATGATAGATAGATTGGAGACCGTACTCATAAAGAGGAAGTTAGTGAAATGTAGAAAGCAAACACTACCGGAATTATTAAGAGAAAATACAGTGGGAGAATTTAACTCATCTGTAGCAGAAATGAAGAGTTTAAGCAGACCAAAAAGTGATGAGAATAGTTTTATTAAACATAATCCACAGGGCACCTGGGTGGCTCAGTCAGTTAAGCGTCTGCCTTCGGCTCAGGTCATGATCCTGGGGTCCTGGGATCAAGTCCCACATCAGGCTCCCTGCTCCACGAGAGGCCTGCTTCTCCCTCTCCCTCTGCCTGTCTGCTGCTCCCCCTGCTTATGCTCTCTCTCTCACTATCTCTGTCTCTGTGTCAAATAAAAATAAATAAAATCTTTAAAATAAATAAATAAATAAATAAACATAATCCACAACCTTAATTTAATTGAGACCATATCTGATTTTATGGTATTAATAGGATACCTAACAAAGTCTCAAAAATAACATTAAATCTGGTTTCATGGATATGTAACATTGTGCAGCTGTTTTTCATCATCAACACAAAAGTGTTATTTCGTCTTTCATGTTATTCATACCCACCACTGGGTAGGTTCCATTCTGTACAAATTACACTTGATTTAGCACATCTCCCATTCATGGTCATTTAGATGGTTTGTGATTATGCTCTTATTTCTTGAACCTTGTAATTAAATTAGAAATCAGCAATTCCATCTTGAGATGTAGAGTCTATGGAAGTATCTCTGACATGTGCACAAGTATACTATTTAAAGAAGGATGGTTAGGAGTGCCTGGGTGGCTCAGTCGGTTAAGCAGCTACCTTCGGCTCCGGTCATGATCCCAGGGTCCTGGGATCAAGTACCGCATCAGGCTCCCCGCTGAGCGGGGAGCCTGCTTCTCCCTCTGCCTCTGCCTACTGCTCCACCTACTTGTGCTCTCTCTCTGTGCCAAATAAATAAATAAATAATCTTTAAAAAAAATAAAGAATGATGGTTGGTTGTAGCATTGTGACTTTCTCCTTCACTCGTGGTCAGCTCAGTGCTGTGGGGCTTTTTGTCACCACGTGGAGTCTCTACCACAAGGTGCGGGCTGCCGCATGGCTCGTGTAGGTGGTGGCCGACTTCAGAACGCAGCAGCTAGATCCCGTCGTCCATTACGCCATGGGAGTGCAGGCTTGTGAGGTACGTTCCTGTGCCCACCACAGGCACTGTTTTTAGGACGCAGTATACACCCTGAAGCACTGGCTTTTTTATGCTATTATGTCCCCTTCTAGTCTATCTTTTGATAGAATATATGGATTTGAGAACAAGGGGTAATAGCAAGAGTGGCCTTGTTCACCACCACTCCCAATGACTCACCTAAGGAATCTGTGTCCCATCCCACACAGTTCCGGGCTCTATGGGTCTGGAGGTCTTGGCTCCCAGAGGGAGGATGTTTCCAATCAGGGGCACAGGAAGAGTTATGCTAAGCTTTAAATTGTGGCTGCCACCTGGTCATTTTGGACAACCTGTGCCAGAAGACCAGTAGAACCTTCACAGGGAAAATAAGCACAGAATGTAAGTCAGTACGGGTTAACTCACCAAAGACTTCAGGGAGAATGGATAACTTTCCATGAGCATATCTGCTTCAAAATACTCAGAGAAATAATTCACAAAACTAAAGGAAAAATAAATTAATTAACAACCAGAGTGAGAGATTTGCATTCTCCCCTCCCAGAACCCGCTAGAGCAAGCAGAATATAAGATTATAGGAGAACTATCACCATCACTCTGTGTCCCTGTCTTAAGACTCAACCCACAGCAAGCACTGACACTCATCATGGATCCTTGGCATCCCTGCTGTGGGAATCAGAGGGCATGCGGAACTGATGCCGACAAATACGGAGCTCTGGCTAGTGCTTTTGCAGTGAGTAATAACAGGGGAGACGAACCAGGAGAGAGGATGGACTCTGAGAAACAAACTGAGTGCTCTAGAGGGGAGGGGGGTGGGGGATGGGTTAGCCCGGTGATGGGTATTAAGGAGGGCACGTTCTGCACAGAGCACTGGGTGTTATGCACAAACAATGAATCATGGATCACCATATCAGAAACTACTGATGTACTGTATGGTGACTAACGTAACATAATAAAATAAAATTTAAAAAAAAATCTTATGTCTCTGACTCAAGAGTCTTATGTTTTCTGCTGGCATCTAGGCAACAGTTCAAGCTAATTTGTTGGCTTGCAAAAAAAATAAAATCCCAGACCCTGCACAATTCTTACCACAGGCCCAGAGGGCTCATCTAAAGACAGACACTGCCATCCCAAGTTTCAGATCCCACTCCAGGTATTCATACCTCTGTGTAGCCCCCTCCTCTTGAATCCGGGCTGGCCCTATGAGTCATTGCTGGCCAGTAAAATGTGGTGGAAGTGACATAGTATGTCTTCTGAGACCAGGACAAGACACTTTGTAGCTTCTGCTGAGGGGGTTAGAACACTTGCTCTAGGGAAGCCAGCTACCCTTTAAGAAGTCCAACTACACGGGCCCCTGGGTGGCTCAGTTGGTTAAACATTCAGCTCTTGGTTTCATCTCAGGTCATGATCTCAGGGTCCTGAGTTCGAGCCCTATGTTGGGCTCTGTGCTCAGCAGGGAGTCTGAGGGAGTCTACTCGAGATTCTTTCCCTCTGCCCCTCCTCTCCCCCCAAATAAATAAATCTTAAAAAAAAAAAAAAAAAAGAAGTCCAGCTATCCTGGGACCACCAGGCTTTGGGAAAGCCCCAAACTAGCCACAGACTGGGGAAAGAGATGCCAGACCAGAGCCCACTGAAGCTCAGATGCCAGGCACAGGAGTGGAGAATCCTTCAAAAGGGTCTGATGAATTCAGCCCCACCCACCATATGAGAGTAACTGCGTTAGGGAATCCCAGTGAGAACAGGGAGGCTGAGCCCAGCTCACTGCCAAAACCATCAGGCATCGTAGTAAACTGTTTTAAGTCACAGAGATCGGACGTGTTTGTTACACAGTAACAGTTAGGAGGACGCAGGATCAGGAAGGGAGCTAAGCATGGATGTGCAGGTGAAGCCTGGTTTCAGCTGAGCTCCACAGAGAGCTCTTAAGTGAAAATCATTCTGTGATTCTCTGAACAGCCTTGAAACAAAGGAGCAGGGCTTTTGCATGCAACCTCCCCTACCCAAGAGAGAGTCACCGGCCAAGGGGCTGGGCTTCCCAGCCTGGGCTTCAGTTGCCGGTGGCATATAGCAGCCCCTTAGCCTCAGACCTGTAGTAGTGGGGGATGGGCACGGCAACCAGACCGCGAACGGGGGTCTGCCACATTCCCTCAACATCACCCTATCCCCAGACACCAACAGCTCTTGTCCGTGTCATGGAAATAACACCTAACTCATCTTCCACTTCCACCCTTATCAAGACCTTCCGATCTCCACACAGCATCCAGAATGATCTCTTGCTCTGAGTTTAGTCTGGGCGCTTGGGTTGAAATCTTCCACTGGATTCCTATTGTTCCTAATGAATTTCACCCTACCCCACAAGGAGCTTAGTGGTCTGGCCCTGCTGAACTCTTCCTGCTCAACCAATGGCTCCGTCCCCTCCACTGGGGTCCTCTCCAGCGGCCTTCCTGGGGTTCTGACTCTCGAGGCTCTGCGTTGGCTCAGGGCCTGTGCACCAGCTGTAGCTCTTCCACGAGGGTTCTCCTCAGCTGCCCCCGCCTGAGGAGACAGGGAGGAGGGAGGGTAAAAGAACAAAAACATTTTTACTCTGGAGAAAAATTAAAATCTGTCTTAGGAGGCCTGAGTAAATTGCAGGCAGCTTGGGTATTAGAAAAAAAAAAAAGATTTCTGCATATAAACAGGGATAATAGATAAAAAAAAAATATTTAACAGTCAGCATGGCATAGGCAGCAACCAAATGAGAATGGACTTCAGCTGAGGTCTGGAGCAGATCTGCAGGCCAGCTGGGCCTGGGAAGCAAGGTGGCCAGGGGCGGTGGCAGGAGCGAGGACAGCAAACCCTAGCCTAGTTCAAGACAGCAGCTACTTTCAAATGATCCAGATGTATTCCAATATTCAGGAACCAGGGTTGATGTGCTAATGCAGCCTGGCTTGAATATAGCCCTGAGGTAGAGAGCTTTAGCAAGTCTGGGGCCATACCATATACAATTTGGTGCCCAACTTTCTTCAGTTGAGCAGTAGACTGTGAGCGTTTTTCTACATTGGGCACTTTCTGTGTTTATCTCTTTGCTTCCAGAAAGGATTTGAGGTAATTTAGTTTTGAACCAGAATAAGAGCATTGGGGGACTCTTCAGGCCACAGAAAATTCTTTTGAACTATGTGCTCCCTAATCACGTGTTCTTCTCCCTTTTGTAAGTCTATCCACTTCACTGTTAACATCCTAGATCCTTCCACCGTCCCTTGATCATTGGACGTGGGAGACAAACATCTGTTGAAGAAATGAAGGAAGAGGGTGACACTGAATGCAGTCAAAACAACAAGGGTGGGGAGAGAAACTAACTCACATTCTTCCATTACAATTACTTGGGTAACTCAAAAGAACATAGAACTAGCATTTGCCTGGAAGCAATTCCCTGGAGGTCTGCCCTACGATGTTTCATCTGATCAACACATGGAGGGCAGCAGTATTTGGCCTTCTGCTTGAGTCTTGTGTAGATCCTAGTAGGAACGAAGACAATGCGTGTATGCTTCTTGACACTTAAATGACATAAATGCTCAGTCAAGGTGAAGCTTCCCTCGTAGGAAATCCTCCTCTCATTTGAACCCACGTTTCAGTTCGTTGGGATAAGCATATTACCTCTCCAGTTAGCTATAGAGCTCCACCTGGACCGCTGTGGATAAAACATGACCAAAATACAAAGCTAAAATAATTCACGATGATTCTTGCAGGTAATTTCAGTTCTTCCGTGTGTCACACCCTCTGCATTTTCTTTGCTTTCCAGACATTAACTTCTCTCAGCTCATGTATTCATGGGTTTTACATTTTTTCCACATCTGTGAGTGCCAGTGATGTGGTCTGGAGTGGGGTTCCGGAGCCACCTGCCAAGAAAGAATTCTTGAGACATTTTCCGTGCAAAGAAAGGTGTTTTTATTATAGCACAGGGGCAGGATCTGTGGGCAGAAAAAGCTGCATTATAAGTGGGAGAAGTGACTGATTTTCTTTTTCTTGTTTGTTTTTTATTTTTATGTTAATCACCATACATTACATCATTAGTTTTTGATGTAGTGTTCCATCATTCATTGTTTGTGCATAACACCCAGTGCTCTACACAGAATGTGCCCTCTTTAATACCCATCACCAGGCTAACCCATCGCCCACCCAGAAGTGACTGATTTTCTATCCTATGGAGCAGAGGGGGATGTTAGGGCCCCAGGAAATTGAGTCTATAGGTTTCTGGAGGTCTAGCTATTGATAAAATTGCTTTTTTCCTTGTAAATCATCAAGACAGTTGCAAACTGATGGAGGCTCCTGCCCTGCGTGACTGTGATCGCTATCAGTTAACCATTTGCTGTCCCCCTTCCTGTGCTCTTGGGCGGCCAGGGTACCCGAGGAATGTAGCATTCATCCCACATGGGGCAGAGGTGGGGTAGGGGTGTGGGGGGAGTTGCAGGGTGTCAGCATGTGCTTTACCCCCTGCTTGCCTTCTGCTCCCCCATCAGGAGCATGGTAGGTATCCCATATCATCAGGAAATAGTCTCACTTTGAAACATGTATAACTTTTATTTAAAATAATTTTTAAATTTGAAAGGAGCACATTTTGCTATTATTGTTCAAGAAAATGCCATACTTCTAACATTAATAATTTTTGCTATATTTTCTTTTTTTTAAGATTTTCTTTATTTATTTGACACAGAGATAGTGAAAGCAGGAACACAAGCAGGGGGAGTGGGGGAGGGAGAAGCAGGCTTCCCACCAAGCAGGGAGCCTGATGCGGGGCTCGATCCCAGGACCCTGGAGCCATGACTTGAGCTGAAGGCAGACGCTTAACCGACTGAGCCACCCAGGTCCCCTTGAGTTGTATTTTCACTAGAAAATTGTAGTTTTCTATTAGATTTATGTGTGCTAGTCAAGTTTCTCCCCACTTTTTTTTTTTCTTCTTTGGCGGGGAGAAATACCATAGAGGAAAACGTAACTCAGTGGTCGGTGCTTCTCCTCTGAAATTCATGAACTTCTAGAAAACCCAGACCTAATTCTGCCCTAAATGTTTATGCCATGCTGTTGAGAAGGGAACATTCCAGAGGGAACTTGAGACTCTGGGCACCAGGGTTCCCTTCTGAAGCGCTGGGCCTTTTATCGGACTTGGCTGCTAGGACATCTCAGAGATGCGTGCATCGTGAGTCATGTCTAAGAACTGTCAGGTTGTCAGAAAGAAACCTCCGAAAAGCTCACCGCCCACTGAGCTGAAGTGTGTGTCCCACAAAAGTCAATATTTTCAGCTTTTCCTTTGTCCTGCGTATGTATGAAAGGGCTTTCTAGTATATATCCCTTTTATTGCAGGTGAGTATTGGCACAGAAAAATGGCTTTCATCTTTTATCCTCTGCTGAGAGTAGAGGGAGCACAAATAACTTATTTTAGACTGGAGGTGATCCTTTCTTTGGATTGTATTATTTTATTAAAAACCCTGAGTAGAAATGCAGTGACAAAAAATAAAAGTAGAGCGTATTAGTGCAAAGTTCACGTGTCTTTGAGCGCATCAGTTTTAATTAACTTTGTCTTTACTAATGAGATGCGCAGTCCTTAGCTTAGGTGATAGATTCTCCTTCTGATACGAAGAGGTCATGAATCAAGTGGGAAGAGGTTCATCACTGTATGTTTAAAGCTTATGCACAAAGTTCCTGGAACCTAGAAGGTGCTAGTAAATACCTGTGGAAAGAATTTAGAATTAAAAAACTGAGCAAACCAGATGTATCGTCTGCTAAAAAAACAAACTGTAACTAAATTCGAAGATCTAATCGGCTTTATTAAACAATTCATGCATCTGGCAACATTCCTTCCAGCAAGCAGAGGGGAGCTCTGCTGAGCTAAACAGAAGAAAAGTTTTTAAAGGCAGAGAGAGCTCATAAAAAAAAAAGAAAAGGAAAAAGAAAGGAATTTATTAGCAAAGAATGCTTTGCTTAGGCAAAGTTGCCCTCCTAAGGGGAGCGGAAGGGGTCTGTCCCTTTCCTTTATTATCCCAATACAAGCAAATGTCCTGTGATGACGAGGAAAATCTGTTGTCCGCTTAAAGGTTACGTTTCTGAGGGGTTAAAACTTCAGTTAGGTTAGGTAGTAAGTCTTAAGACTACTGATTTGGGGACTTAACCTAAGTGACTCCATTTTGGGCCTGTGGTTTTCTTTTTAATATGTCAGAAGACCTGAGTTCTAGAGCTGTTTCTAATCTAAGTGGGCCCGTGATGTTGAGCCGTTAGCTTTATTTCTCCAATCTTCAGAACCAGTACGTTGAGTTGGATGATAACATGGGTTAACTTTAGTATCTTTTCTGTGTTGGGGATGGGTCCTTTCAAAGTGCCATTGCTCAGTGAAGCCTTTTATTTATGTATGTATGTATGTATGTATGTATGTATTTTTAAAGATTTTATTTATTTATTTGACAGAGAGAGACACAGCGAGAGCAGGAACACAAGCAGGGGGAGTGGTAGAGGGAGAAGCAGGCCTCCCGCGGAGCGGGGAGCCCTATGCGGGGCTCGATCCCAGGACGCTGGGATCGTGACCTGAGCCGAAGGCAGACGCTTAACCGACTGAGCTACCCAGGCGCCCCTATTTATGTATTTATTTTAACAAGGCTTTTTGTTACAGCTCTGAAACTTCCCTAGAAACAGCGCACATCAAAACACACTTAGACTCGTGACTCCCTTCTGGACAGAGCAACTATCTTTCCAGCTTATACGAGGAATAAGCTTGTTTTTAATTTTAATATAGCATTTTATGTCAGTATTTTCTGGACATTGGCATTCTATACTAAACTCATCCAGTCCTTAATACAAATGATCTTAAATGATAGAGCATGAGCTGCTCTTCTATTGATAGGGCTAGCTATAGTAAATCATTACACTGACTTCTTTTTTTTTAAGATTTTACTTATTTATTTGACAGAGAGAGAGAGAGAGAGCATGAGCAGGGAGAGGGGCAGGCAGAAGGAGAGGGAGAAGCAGACTCCCTGCTGAGCAGGGAGCCAAATGTGGGGCTCGATCCCAGGACCCTGGGATCACGACCTGAGCTGAAGGCAGACACTCAACCGACTGAGCCACCCAGGCGCCCCAATTACACTGACTTCTTGCTTACATAAACTTGGACCCCTTATTCCCTAGTACCATGTGCATAAGCAAGAACAGTTCAGCTGGTCAGAACCACACTGGGCATGGGGAGGCCACCACTTACTTGCCGTCAGTATTGGTCTTCTCCCCTGAGGGGCTCGGACCGTCCGGCCTCAGCACGGCCTAGGCAATCTGCTATGTCCCTGCCACCATTGTTGTAACCTTTTTACCTTGAAAGAATCTCAGGCTTACAGAAAACGTACAAGAACAGTACAAAGAATGTGCACTAGTCATTAGCCCAGACTCCCCAAATTTAACATTTACCACATTTGTTCTATCATTTCCTCCCTACGTATATGAATGGATGTGAATGTATAGATGTTCTTTCTCTGAAATATGTCAGAAGTTGCAGACATGACATCCCTTTACTCTAAACTCTTCAGTGGCTATTTCCCGAAAATAAGATAGTTTCTTCACTAACCCCAGTACAATAATCCCAAAGTAGGGAATTAACATTTATCTAATATTATTACCTAATCAAAGGGCCTTTTTCAAATTTCACCAATTGTTTCAGCAATATTCTTCATAGAAAAAAATATAATTTAAATCAGTCCTTAATTCAATCCAGAATCATACACTGTATGCAGTTGCTAAATGTCTCTTTAGTTTCTTTTGATCTGGTGTGAATACTCATATTTGTTTTCCATGCCTTCAATGTTTTTGAAGCAAACAGGACAGTTATTTTGTAGAATACCCCTCAGTATGGATTTGCTTGATGTTTCTTCAGAATTAGATTCAAGTTACACTTCGTTGGCAGGAATGCCCAGAGGTGTTACTGTGTCCTTCTCAATTCATCAAAGCACAAGGCGCGGATGTCTATTTGTCCCGTAATGGGGATAGCTGATCACTTTTTACAGGTGGTGCCTTTTATGTTTCCCCATTGCAAAGCTACCGCTTTTTTCCTTTGCAGTTAATACAAATGACAGGGGGAGATACTTAGAGTATGAAAATGCCCTGTTTCTCACTGTACTTTCACTCACAAGTTTTTACATCAATCGATGATTGTTGTCTGAAACAATCAACTATGGTTGCTACTTAGGGAGTCTAATTCCATCTTTCTTTCAAATTTATGGTAGAGTACTACTGTAATGAAGAGTTTCCTGCTTTCATTCATTTTTCATTCACTTGTACTAATATAGACTCATGATTTCCTATTTTTTATCAAGGAACCTGAATTTTGTTAGTGGAAAAGGGTATTTAGAAACCAGCGTTTGGGCCAGAGGGCATTTCTCACTGGGATATCATGGGTGCTCTTGGAGGACAGAGCTAGACGATATACGTACACTCGCACAAATCAATATCCACATACACATCGATGCCTGTAGCAGATCTTCTATTTCTGTTGCTCCATCTCTATGCACGTTAAAAACCATAAACCAATTCCAACACAACACCACCAGTTTATTCCAGCCTTCTCTTCTTTCACATTTGCCACTCCCTTTTCTAGCACTGAGCGTGGTTCTTCTCAGCCACAGTATATTTATCAGCACAATACTGAAGTCTATGTAAGCTATAGCTTCAGAACTGCTAACCTTTACCCACATGAAAGACAAAATAATTAACTGAAACTTGATATTTATTTAGAGTTATTACTTTTGCTACCGTGTTAGCAAAAATAGCTAGAGTTACTTATTTTTTTCTGCCCTTCAGTGCCATTATGTTATTTATTTGAAATACGGTTGGACATTTTAAGCTTTTTACTGACCTTGTTGACTTTTTACGTTTGGAGCATATGGTACAGTAACATGACTCTAGAAACCGGATCTATAAAGAGACATTCTCCCAGAAGTGTCCTTATTCATCTTCTACCCTGTTCCCATTCCTCCTCTCCAGCCCATTCCTGCACACCCCTGTGGGTAACAAATCGCATACACCATATATTACAGCATTAGTTTTGATTCATTGCGTATAACACCCAGTGCTCCCTGCAGGACGTGCCCTCCTTAATACCCATCACCAGGCTAACCCATCCCCCCACCCCCTCCCCTCTAGAACCCTCAGTTTGTTTCTCAGAGTCCATAGTCTCTCATGGTTCGTCTCTCCCTCTGATTTCCGCCCCCTTCATTTTTCCCTTCCTTCTCCTAATGTCCTCCAGGCTATTCCTTAGGTTCCACAAGTAAGTGAAACCATATGATAATTGACTTTCTCTGCTTGACTTATTTCACTTAGCATAATCCCCTCCAGTTTCATCCATGTCGATGCAAATGGTGGGTATTCATCCTTTCTCATGGCTGAGTAATATTCATTGTATATATGGACCACATCTTCCTTACCCATCTGTCTGTTGAAGGGCATCTTGGCTCCTTCCACAGTTTGGCTATTGTGGACATTGCTGCTATGAACATTGGGGTGCATATGCCCCTTCTTTTCACTATATCTCTGTCTTTGGGGTAAATACCCAGAAGTGCAATTGCTGGGTCATAGGGTAGCTCTATTTTTAACTTTTTGAGGCTAACAGACACGTTACTTTTTTTTATTTTTATTTTTTAAAGATTTTATTTACTTATTTATTTGACAGAGACACAGCGAGAGAGGGAACACAAGCAGGGGGAGTGGGAGAGGGAGAAGCAGGCTTCCCACTGAGCAGGGAGCCTGATATGGGGCTCAATCCCAGGACACTGGGATCATGACCTGAGCAGAAGGCAGACACTTAACGACTGAGCCACCCATATGCCCCGACACATGTTATTTTTTAATTCTTTCCTGTATCTCCAAGTTTCCAGACCCAAATCTGTCATGAACACAGAGGCCAAAACTCTAAACAAATTTTAACAACAGATCTGACAACATGTTAAAGGGATGGTACATCATGACTGAGTAGGGTTTATCTTAGAAATGCAAGCTTATTTCAACATTCAAAAATCAGTCAGTGTAGCTCCCTGTTCACAAACTAGAAAAGACCATATGATCATTTCAGTAGATTAAAAAAAAAAAAAAGCATTTCACAAAACCAAACATCCTGATTTCAAACATTCCCAATTTAAAAAATGGAATACTCCTGCAAAAGAGGAAGACAGAGGAACCTCCTCAACCTGTTAACAGGCACCCATGAAAGACCCACAGCTAACATCGAAGGGCTAGATGCTTTCTCCCTAAGTCCCAGAACTAGACAAGGATGATACCCTTACCTCTTCTACCCAACATTCTGCTGGACTAAGGTTTCTCCACCTTGGCGATGTTGACATTTTAGCCCGGGTAATTCTTTGTTTCGGAGGCTGTCCTGGGCACTAATGGGTGTTTAGCAATATCCCTGGCCTCTACTCATTAGATGCCAGTAGCAATTCCCCACTCCCAAATTGTGACAACCCAAATGTCTCCAGACATTACCAAATGTTTCCTGGGACAAAACTGCCCCTTGATGCAGAACCACTGGACTAGTTTCTGGCCAGCATAAGCAGGCAAGAAAAAGAAAGGAAAGACATCTGGATTGAAAAGCAGGAAGCCATGCTGCCTTTATTTGTATATCTGGGAACCCACTTGGACCACCAGAATTGGTATAAAGATTATTTTAAAGTGAAGACATGTAAGCTAAAGAAGATGCAGAAACGTTGTCTGAACTTCCCTTATCTGAAAGCAGAGGCTCCAGAATATACACCTGCCGTTAACACTCCTCCAAGAGAGTTTCCTATGAATTCAGCTGCCAGAGACTGCCAAGTCCCATGAATATCTCAAAGCCCAAGAGAACTGTCCATAACTTTACCATAAAGCCCAAAACTTTACTAGGTTTGGTAGATAAACCTTTTATCTCTAGCTACTCAGTGAGTCACGCATTACTGAGTACTTCTTCTACATGTACAGAGAGCACATGAAAATAAGCCTTGTTTTTTTTTTTTTCTCCTGTTAATCTGTCTATCCTTAACTGTAGGCCCCCATTCACTGGACTCAAGTTGGAAGAAAAAAGTTTTCTTCCCAAAACAGACAACGTGACTGTCTGTAGAACATCGTATGGAATGTATAAAAAATCAGTTAGGACTATTAATTAAATTTAGCAAGTTTGCAGGACATGAGATTGATTACAAACAGCAATCATATTTCCATTGGAAATTGAAATTGTAAAAAGTTATTTACAATATCATCAAAAATGGTAACACTTAGGTTGGAATTTGAAATTTGACAAAAGTTATAAAAGACTCATCCTCTGAATAGTACAAAACATTGATGAGAGCAATTAAAGAAGACCTAAATAAATGTTAATGAATCAAAAGATTTAATATTTTTTATTTATTTTTATTTTTTAAAAGATTTTATTTATTTGACAGAGAGAGACACAGCGAGAGAGGGAACAGAAGCAGGGGGAGTGGGAGAGGGAGAAGCAGGCTTCCCGCGGAGCAGGGAGCCCGATGCGGGGCTCGATCCCAGGACCCCGGGATCATGACCTGAGCCGAAGGCAGACGCTTAACGACTGAGCCACCCAGGTGCCCCAGATTTAATATTTTTTAAAAAATTATTTAAAGTAGGCTCCATACCCAATGTGGGGCTTGAACTCACTACCCTGAGATCAAGAGTTGCAGGCTCTACCGACTGAACCAGCCAGGTGCCCCAGATTTAATATTTTAAAGATGTCAAATCTTCCTCAAATAGATCTGAGATTCAACATAATCCCTGTCAAAATCCTAGCAGCACCCCCCTCCTTTTTTTTGGTAGAAAATGACAAGATGATTTTAAGATTCACCTGGAAATACAAAAGATCTAGAATATATAAAACAATTTCATGAAAGAAGAGAGTTTTGGGGCTTACATTACCTTATTTTATAACTTATTTATAAATCTACAGTAATCAAAACAGTACAATATTGGTTATAAAGATAGACCAATAGCTCAATGGAACAGATAGGAGGTCCAAAAATAAACCACACATCTATGCACAATTGATTTTAAGTAAGATACAAAGGCGTGAATACAGTGGACAAAAAAGCTTATCAACAAATGATGCTGGAATATTTGGATATCTATATGCAAAAAAATTAACTTAGGTCCCTATCTCTACCATATACAAAAATTAACTCAAAATAGATCCTAAACTTAAATACAAAACCTAACACTATAACATTTCTAAAAGAAATTGGAGAAAATATTTGTGACCTTAAAGCTTAGAATCTATTAGATACTGAGCTTTTATACCACCTTTTGTACAAAGCAAAGGTGATTGGTTATTGCATCATTACTGGATTCTAAATCACTTATGTGGCGAGGACAATAGCTTTATCAGTAATGAGCTAAGCCTACCTTCCCAGGAAAAGGGTGTTACTATTTCTTCAGAGTTTGTTAGGTCAACAATTTGTGATAATGATATAATTACTTATCAGAGATACGAGTCTAGGAAGTGGGGTTTGGGGGCTGCATATGCTCAAGGTAATTCTTTAGAACCACAGTGTGGGAGATGGCAGTCCATATTCTTGTACATATACCCTGCCACTGGATTTAGTAAACCAACCAACCAACCAACCAACAAAATGATAAATGTATGGTTTCCAGTTCCAACCAACACCACCAGTTCCTGGCTATGTCACCTTAGGCTGGTCAGGTATCTCCCTTGGACATGATTATTTATGTGTATAAATGGGATAATATTGGTTTTTTAAATTAAAAAAATATTTGAGAGAGAGAGCACGCACCCATGCGACCATGTACTTGATGGTGGGGTCGGTGGAGGGCAGAAGGAGAAGGAGAGGGAGAAAGAATCTCAAGCAGATCCCAGCTGATCACTGAGCTTGTGCGGGCTCCATCTCACAACCCTGAGATCATGACCTGAGCACAAATCAGGAGTTGGAAGCTTAGGGACTGAGCCACCCAGGTGCCCCTACTTACTTTTTCTAGCAGGGCCTTTGTGAGCATCAAAAGATCCAAAGTAGGGAAAAAGATAAAGCTTTTTAAATTTTAATGGAGGTGGGGGGGGGAGGGGAGGCAGAGAATGAGTCCACTATTGATCTCCAGGATATAACGAACACTTCCAAAAATACACAATGTTAATGAGAGTCTAGGAGGAAATACATATATGTACACAAGTGCTTTGTAAATTGTAATAACACTCAGCTCATAGGTAAGATTAACTTTGATAATACATCTAAAGCCCATGATGAAGTGCTCAACAAATGGCAGCTATTATTTTTACTATTAACGTATTAAAATCATTGGAAATGAATGCTTTTATACATTCGGTGGTTCATCCTTTAATACAAGGCATGGATCCTTTAACTGAGTCGGCGTTTCAGAGAGACTAAAGTTTTTATCAACAGCCGAGCAAGACCGTTCCTGTCCTAAAACCGGCGTCTCCAGGAGCCGCGGGAACGCGCGCAGCCCCGGCTAGGCTAGCGGCTCCCCGCAGGACTCGGGTGCGCAGCCCCGGGGCGGGGCCTGCAGGCGTGGGCGGGGCTCCGCGGGCGGGAGGTTTGAATCCCCCGGAGGGTGAGCGGCGCTGCTGCAGGGCTGTCTACCAACGCGGATCTCTCGAGTTCCCGCCCCGGCTCGCCCGCTCCCGCCCGGGTTCGCCCGCTCCCGCCCGGATTCGTCCGCTCCGGGATTTGCGGGCGGCAAAGCTCGAGTGGGACGGCCACAGCCGTAGTCTCGGGTCTAGGGTTCCCCGCCCTCCCCAGCCGGGATCTGAGGTCTGGCGTCTCCGCAGCCCCAGGCAGAGTCGATGCCCGGGCTCCCCATAGCGGAGTGTGAGACCCAACTTCCCCGGCCCTTGCGGGATCTGAGATGCGGGGTCGCCCCCCCCGACAGCATCTGAGGTTCAGGGTCCCCACGGCCCCCCGCCCCCCTGCAGTATCTGACGTCTAGGGTCCTCTCCGCGGAGTCTGAGACCCAGCTTCCCCCACCCCCCGGTCCCGCTGCGGGATCTGAGGTCCGGAGTTTCCACAGTCCCCCGCGGGGGTCTGAAACCCAGCTCTCGCCTGTCCCACGGCGGGGATCTGCGGTCCGGGGTCCCCCATTCCTCCCTGCGGGATCCGAGGACCGGGGTGTCCGGCGGCGCCCGCCTTCCCGCAGGCGCTCTCGGGGACGCGGAAGTGGAGTGGCCTGGCCCTCCGAGCGGTAATTCCGCGCGCTGACCACAGGGCCGCGCACGGGGCCCCGGCGCTCGCGGGGTGAGGCTGACCGCGCGGCGGAGATTCGGAGCGGTTACTTTCCCAGTCCCGCAAGCGCTGCGAACTACGACTGTGCTCCTTCTCCGTCCGCAGTTCCCGGGTGGGCCAAGTGAGGCTCCGGGAAGCTTCCAAGTGTCCTTACGGAGACAGAAGGGTTTGACTAGGTTTCTTTGGGACACTGGGCCTCGTGATTCCCAAGGGCACAGAAAGACTCGCGGAGGAGAACGCTGACCAGCAGCGTTAGTCCGGCGGCGAACCCGAGACTGGGCAGTGGAAAAGCCCCTCTGTCGCCTTTAACGCAAGCGGAGGCCTTAACATTTTTTCCCCACCCTCCTTGGGCTGTTTAGAAAACGTGGATGAGCGGATTTCCGTAGAGCCGGAGGGGAGGGGCGCGCGTCAGCCCTGCGCATGCTCAGTCTCTCCCAATTCTAGCTCGCCTTGTTTGGCGCGGTGCGGCGGGTGCGCATCCTACGGTCTCTCATGGCGGCTCCCGGGACGCCAGGGCGGCAGGTCTTGAAAGGTGAGGGGACTTCCTGCACCCTGGGAGTTGAGTCGGCGGCAGCGGGCGGGCACGAGGGCGTGCGCACACGTCTCGGCGGGCGCGTGGACTGGGCTCGCGAGGCGCGTGGGGAGGGGAGCCTGGCCTTTCCGGAAGTCAGCCCGGGCCCGTGAGGAGGGAGGCAGTACCTGAGTGCGGGGCTGTCACGGTGCCTGTGGGGTGTGGAGGGCTGTCCCCGAGTCCAGTCCCGTCCCCGTCCCTGTGGGGTGTGGAGGGGCTGTCACGGTGCCTGTGGGGAGCGGGGGGCTGTCCCCGAGTCCAGTCCAGTCCCCGTCCCTGGGGGGTGTCCCTGTGGGGAGCGGGGGGCTGTCCGGAGTCCGGTACCGTCACTGCCTCTGTGGGGTGCCCCTGAGGGTGTGGGGGATTGTGTGTCCCTGGTACAGGAAGTTGAGTGGCTGTATGGTCCTTTGCACAAAACGCATTCTTCACTAGAAAAGTCAAGCCTAGTCTACGAATTTGGGAAGAGCATCCAGTGTTAAGAAGGTAAGCCTTGGGGGCGCCTGGGTGGCTCAGTTGGTTAAGCGACAGCCTTCGGCTCAGGTCATGATCCTGGAGTCCCGGGATCGAGTCCCGCATCGGGCTCCCTGCTCAGCGGGGAGTCTGCTTCTCCCTCTGAACCTCTTCCCTCTCGTGCTCTCTATTTCTCATTCTCTCTCTCAAATAAATAAATAAAATCTTTAAAAAAAAAAAAAGAAGGTAAGCCTTGGGGTGTGTATGAATAAAGTTGTTCTTTGTTTGGAGTTTTAAGAACCCTAATTGCACTAATGCTATTTTGAATAGGCTTTTCATAGAAGCAGCTTTGAATTGACTTTTTCATACAAATAGAATGACATAAACATCTATTGAACTTCTTGGGGAGCGATGCTGGAATTTCACATTTATTTCACGCTAACGTCTTGCTTATTTTCAGATGTAGTGGCATACGTTGAAGTCTGGTCAGTGAAGGGAACAGAAAATTACTCAAAGACGTTTACAGACCAGCTCCTGGATATGGGGGCGAAGGTAAGAGATTGGTTTTACCACTGCTACAGATGGCAGTCCTCTGATACCTAATGAGGAATGCTTGTGTTCTCTTATTTTGGGAGTTACCAAGTAGAACAGGAGGGATGAAGGACAAAGACGGCGGTGGGTAAGCAGTGTGGTGGCCGAGGGGTGAACCATGATGTGAAAAAGTTTAAAACAGTTGGTCTTTTTTGTTTTTAAGATTTTATTTTATTTATTTGACAGAGAGAGACACAGCGAGAGAGGGAACAGGAGCAGGGGGAGCAGGGGAGGGAGAAGCAGGCTTCCCGCTGAGCAAGGAGCCCGATGCGGGGCTGGATCCCAGGACCCTGGGATCATGACCTGAGCCGAAGGCAGACGCTCAACGACTGAGCCCCCCAGGCGCCCCGAGAACAGTTGGTCTTGTGGTTGGTGTGGGAAGACTAGCCTAGAAACATGGGATTCTGCCCCTGGTTAATTGGATGCAGGATGCTGTTGACCAAAGTGAGAAATACAGGCAAAGGGTAAGGTTTTTAAGGGAAACATTGTGATTTGGGGCATATTGAAAATACCTGACAGACACTGGGGTATACAGATCTGGAATTTGAGGAAGTCAAGGCTATAGATAATATTGTAGGGGGTCAGGACCCTGTGGGTCAGGTGAGACCGCTGGTGTGGGATCGGCTCAGGCTGTTAGAATGAAAGGGGCTGAAGGGGGAGCCTGTTTAGTGTTTGGAGGGCCGCTGAGGGGAGCGGGGGACCCAGGGACAGAGGAAACGCCAGGAGATTCTGGGAAACTAAGTCTGGAAGTCAGAAAGACAGAATCTTAAAGCAATGCAGAATCTTCAGACAAGTTGAGACTGGCAAGTGTACTTTAGGTTTGAAACCTCTAAGGTTATTATTGAGTGTCGCACAAGTGAAGTGGGTGAAAGGATTGGACGTTAGCCCAGGAATGAATGAGGTGCGTCCGAGGAATGGAGACGGTGAAGACAGGCGGCTCTCGGAGGGACTTGAACTGTGAACAAAGTGTATTCGTTTGAGCGGGTGTCGGGGGTTTGGGGGAGGATGACATAGGCTGGGTGAAGGGAGAGATTAGTATGGTGAGAAGATCGGCGAAGGCCGGGCCGGAGTTCAGGGCGAGGGGAGAGAGGCCCCCAGGTGGTAAAACAGAAGGAGACGTTCAGCCAGGGGCAGAGAGGGTGCTCCTAAATCTTGTCTGGCTCTTGCTAGCCCCTGCCCTGGTGGACAGAACAGACTGCAGACTGGAGTGGAGAGTGTTGAGCATGTGGGGTGGGGCGCCCTGGTGAACCTGAGAAGACCCCTTCTTTTCTGATCTGTTGGAAGGTGGGAACCAGAGCGTATTTCCTCATTTTGATGCCTGCTACCTACTTGGGCTAAAAGACAAGGTACAGTGGCTGAGAAAAAGGCCATGGAGTATGGGAGCTGACAGAATGGCGTTTAAGACCATTGTATCTTAGTATTAAGATCTTTGATCTGTTGGATCTTTTTGCTTTTCACCTTTTATTGAGCAGATTTTCAAATAGAAAAGTGGAACATACAGACCCAAGTAATTGTTAACATCTTAACATACCTGCTTCGTCTTCATCTCTTCTGTACAGTATATTTACAGGTGTGTGTGTGTTTTTTCTAAACTATTTGAAAGGGAGTCACAGATAAAATTTGCCCTTAAATTGGCTCAGTGTGTAACCTCTAAGAACAAGGAATTTCCCTGTATAATAAAAAGACCATTACCACATCTGAGAAGATTAACAATGGTTCCTAACGGATTCGACCACTGCAGAAAACTATTTGTATTTCTGCCAGTGGATGAGAGCCTGACTTGTTTGTACTTGGTTTTGTCTTTATGAAATCTCAGCCCTTTGGTGCATTTCTGGTGGTATATCATCATGGTTTGAAATTGTATTTTCCTGCATGTTTTCATGTATTTATTTTGAGGAGCCTGTTCAAGACTCCAGCTTGTATTTCCACTGGGTTTTTCCTTGTCTTGATTTGTAAGCATTCCCTCTATTTTTCGGTTGACCCCATTGTTCGCCATATGAATTGCAAGATTTTCTAATTCTGTGGCTTGTCTTTTCATCTTTATGGTATCTTTTGGTGATAATTGGAATATGGTTTATTTCTTTATGGTGAGCTTTGTGTTCTTTTTTTTTTTTTTTAAAGATTATTTATTTATTTGACAGAGAGAGACACAGCAAGAGAGGGAACACAAGCAGGGTGAGTGGGAGAGGGAGAAGCAGGCCTCCCGCGGAGCAGGGAGCCCGATGCGGGGCTCCATCCCAGGGTCCTGGGATCACTTAACGACTTAGCTTAATGACTGAGCCACCGAGGCGCCCCAGTGTGTGTTCTGTTTTAAAAACAAAACAAACTGTGCCTTTACCAAGATTACGAAGATTTCTCCTCTGTTATTTTCTGGAAGCTTTATCATTTTGCCTTTCACATCTAGATTTACTGTATATCTGGAATTGATTTTTATATATGGTGTGAAATAGTTTCTTTTTTTTCCATGTGAATATTCTTTTATCTTAGCACTATTTATTGAAAAGACCATCCTTTAACCAGTCTCTGAAGTAATTAATGCCTTTGCTTGTCATTGGTCAGGTAACTGTGTGTTTCATTATCCGCATTATCTGTTCTCATGACAGACCACAGTCATAATTGTTCTTTATAATGAATCTTCGTAAGTCTTCCTGTCTTTCCTTCAAGGTGTCCTGGCTGTTCTTTGCCTTTTGCATTTCCGAATATATTTTAGAATCAGTTTGTCAGCTTTTAAAAATTTTGAATGGGATTGGATTGATAAAAATAGATCCATATGGAGAGAACTGATGTTTTTAGAAAATTGAATCTTCCAACCTGTAAACTTATATGCCTTTATTGATTTTGGTTTCTTTAATTTCTTTCAGTAATGTTTTATAATTTTCTCTGGTCATTTTTCATGCTATCATAAATGGTATCTTTTAAATTCCTTTTTCTAACTGTTACTGGTATATAGAAATAATTTTTGCATATCTACTTTGTGTCCAGAAGACTTAGCAAACTCATTTATGGAATATGGCATCTTGGGGACTTAAAAAAAATGTACACAACTGAATATTATGTGCACAGGACAGTTACTCTATTTTCTAATCCTAAGCCTTTCTATTTCTTTTTTTCTGGACATACTGCACTGGTGAGGGCCTGTGTTGAATAGAGCACACTTACCAGGCACCTTTGTGTGGTTCCGCTTCTCAAGGGAAAGCTTTTGGCATTTTCGCCTAATGCAATTTTTTTGTTTTGTTTTTATTTTTTTTATTTTTTATTTTTTATTTTTTTAAAAGATTTTATTTATTTATTTAAGAGAGAGAATGAGAGATAGAGAGGACGAGAGGGAAGAGGGTCAGAGGGAGAAGCAGACTCCCTGCCGAGCAGGGAGCCCGATATGGGACTCGATTACAGGACTCCAGGGTCATGACCCGAGCCGAAGGCAGTCGCTTAACCAACTGAGCCACCCAGGCGCCCTGTTTTGTTTTTAAATTGGAATGTAGTTGGCATACAATATTGTATTAGTTTCAGGTTTATAAAATAGTGATTCCACATTTATGTACATTATGAAATGATCACCAGGATAAGTCTAGTTCTCGTCTGTCACCAAAGTTGTAATATCCTTGATTATATTCCCTCTGGTGTACTTTTCATCTCTGACTTAAAACTGGAAGTTTGTACCTTTTCTAATCTTCATATATTTTACCCATCACCCCGTCCCGTCTGGTACCCACCAGTTCTCTATTTATGAGTCCATTTTGTTTTTTAGATTACATGTATAAGTGATATCATGTGCCTAATGCATTTTTTTTTTTTACCAGCTTTCAGATCCTAATTTGCTAAGAGTTTTCTTCATGAATTAACTTTTTAATGTCATCAATTGTGTTTTCTGCATATAATTGAGATGATCATAAAGTTTTTCTCTTTTACTTTGTTAACAGTGAATATTTATTTTAACGTTAAACAGCTTTGCAGTCCTGGAATAAGCTCAGGTGGTGGGAATGCATTATTCTTTTTATGTATTTGTTGATAACAGTTTGCCAGTAAGGGGTGATACAGGCTAGTCATTTTCCGTTCCTGTAGTGCTGTTATGCGGTTTAGTTCTAAAGATAGGCTGGTTTTGTAATACAAGTTGCAGAATTGTGACTCTTTCTCTTTTATATTCTCAGTTTGTATAGGATTGGTATTATTTCTCTCATAAATATTTGGTATAATTTGCTGATGAAGCCAACTGGTCCTTGAGTTTTCTTTGTAGATTTTTTAAAAACTTTTTTGTTACAGTTTTTCATCTGTTTGAAAATTATAGGATATGCATGTTTTCTATTCTTATAAGTGCTTTTAGAAAGTTGGTATTTTTGGTTTTTTAAGAAATGTATTCATTTCATCTAAATTTTCAAATTTATTGGGTCAAAGCTATTCATATTTTCCTGTTTGATTTTTTAATGTCTTCACAGTCTATGAGATGATCCCTTCATACTGATATTGGTTATTTGTATCTTTTCTCTTATGGTTATTTGTGCCTTTTATTTTCCTTATAACGTTTACTTGGGTTTTATTGACTTTATTAGTTTTTCCAAAGAACCAACTTTTGGTGTTCTTGATCCTCCTTTTCTTTTTTATTAATTCTGGCCTCATTTTTATAATCCTCTAACTCAGTCTTTGGTTTTAAATAGCTGTTCTTTTTCCCGCTTTTCAAGTTGAGCGCATTGACATTTAACCTTACTTTTTGTACGTGCATTTGTTTTAACTTTGTTAAATTCATATTTAAGTGGAACACAGGGTGCTGAATGGTGAACAGCAGTTACACAATAGACTATAGAGAAATTGAAACAGAAGTTTATTACAGGTTTTGGAGGAGTTGCATGATGCCACATGGGAAGGTCAGGGCAGAGTACAGCCAGAGAGAATGAGAGGACCTGAGGCATCTGTCTTTATTAGGGTCCATGGATGGAATGCTTTCAGTTTCCTAGTCTAGGGCTGGATTAATCAATTCAAACCAAAGAATGAGGTTTTGGTAGCTCCAGAACCTTATCTAAGGGGCACACGATGGGAAGGACCTTGAAGGCAGAGGAGATGGTTGCTCAAGGGCCATTGGGGAACTGACATTTGCTTGTGACTCTGGGGGCTTTTATCTAGGGTATGTGTTTGTATGAGGGGTTGGTGTTGGTTTAAGACTCCTGCAGAATGCTTGGCCAAAAAAATGGGTGCCAAGACAGCAGTACTTAGCTGGAGTAGCTTAGCTAAACTCTCGACAGCTTTTTAGGTTATACATTTCTCCCTAAGCTGGATTTTAGCTGCATTCCCCAAGGCTTTGTTGGGTAGATTGCAATATCTAGGTCTACTTTTACTTTTTATTTTATCTAGTGGTTTATGTTCTTGTCTCATCTATAGATTAGCTTGATGTTTTGTTTGTTGTTGTTTTTCTTTCTAGTTGAGTATTATGTGTATTTAAAATTGTTTGGAATTAATTTGAGACCTAGAATTATATTCTCTTTCTTCAGAAGAGATTCACATTTGCTTCAGTCATGTTTTTAGTGCTCATAATCCAGGATTATCTTAATCCAGTTGCGGGACTGAAGATGATTTAAAACTGGACTGCAGACCTGTGAGTGCCACTATGATTATGGTTTATTCTTACTCCTGGATCTGCCCTTCGGGTGTCCATACAAGATACGAGGGTTTTGCCAGACTCCCTTCTCCCATTCTGAGGCTGGCAGTCCAAGTTTTGCCCCTCTTGTCCTCAGTGGCATTTAGAAGTGCTACCCATTGTTTGCTAAATTTGACAAAAGCCCTAGGGAAAAAATGACCCTGAATGTTAGACTCCTCTGTCTGGTTGTGTCAGTCTGTACCTAGAGTCTTGGCTCAGTAATAACCCCTCACTACCTCAGTAGTTCTTCAGGGTCTTCTGGTAGGTAGGTAGGTAGATAGACAAAGAGATATATATGTATATTTTATCAAAGCAATACATACATGTTGCTTAAAAGGGCAAATGTGCAGTGCCATGAGGTTCATAGTACAAACAAGGAGAAACCAGCAATCCTTTGTTCTATATTTCTCATTCTGTTTTTCTAAGGCAGCCTTTTTCAGATCTGTTTTACCTGTTTCTTTTGGTGTTTACCTTTTTATTGCCAAACACCGTACATAAATTACTTACATAATTTAATAAAATTAAATATTGTTAAAAGAATGATGTATTGGACCATTTCCACTTCTGGAAAGATTACATATAAAAGGTAAAGTTTTTGACACCATGAGTTTGAACATGTCTTTATTATACCTTTCTTTACCTTTGATTGATATTTTAGCTGATTGTAAAATGCCAAGGGTATATTATTTTTCCTTGAAGGAACTTCTCCATTGTTTTCTGACTTCCAGATTGCTGATGACATTGTCATGTCTCACTGTTGAGTGCGATTTATCCCCACCTTCACTTCCTTACTCTCTCTTTTAATGTCAAATCTTTCTCTACTCCAGCTCTACGGAAATTTCGCGATGATATACTTAAAATGGTTCTGTTTTCATTCTCATGCCGGGCCTTTGTGGGGGGGTCCTTTTGATCTAGAACACATGCTCTTTAACTTGAGAAGTTTTTCTTGAATTATTTCTTTTCCATTTTCTCTATTCCTGTATTTCTTCAACTATTATTACTTAGCTCTTGGTTCCCCTGGTCTTAGCTGATGTTCATATCTTATATCTCCTATTGCATCCATCTCCTTGTCTTTCTGTTGTCTTGTCCTACAGGGAGAATTTCTCAACTTTATTATTGTCCAGCATTTCTATAGACTTTTTTTTTTTTACTTATGTCATCATATTTTTAATTTCCAAGAGCTCTTTAGTTCTCTGATCCTTTAAAAAAAAAACAAAAAACCTCCCCATCTTAGATATCTTTCATGAACATAGTGTCTTCTGAAGATTAAATGAATGTTATTTTCTTCCAAATACATTAAATGTTTTTAATTTTAATTGCATAAGTATTCCCTGTATTGTCTGTTTCCTGTGAATTTTATTTTATGTCTGATGTAGAAGGTTGTCTTAAATTAATTGGCTTAGCTCCCATTGTCTCCTCTACTAAAAATGCATTGCCGGCTCCTGTCCACATTCCCTCTCCTTTTTATCCTCGTAGAGCTCTAACTCTCTACGTCACATTTTTTGAGAGGGAGCAGAGATAAACACATGTATAACACACCATCCTAACTGGAGCAGATAGGTTTTCTAAGTGGCATTATCCATTTGCTAGCATAGTTCTCTGGGACAGATTATGAGAAATGGACTTGCTGGGGTAGGGGTTTTAGATATTTTCCTTTTGTCAAATACTGAATAAAGTATCCTTTTTAATCAATTTTACTTATGAAATTGTTCAGAAATGATAATTTACATTTTGTTTTCTGCCTTTTGTCTACAGGTTTCAAAAACTTTTAATAAACAAGTGACTCATGTTGTATTCAAGGATGGATACCAGAGCACTTGGGACAAAGCACAGAATAGAGGTGTGAAGCTCGTTTCAGTGCTCTGGGTCGAAAAGTAAGTGTTTTTTTTTTTTTTTTTTCTTTAAGTATCTAGTATTGGTTGAGTGTGGAGATATTTCTCATACATCACAGACCAGATAAAATGTGATTTTGTCTTTTCTCTACCTCTTATTTGGGCAAGTCATTTAATGTCCTCAGGCCTTGGTTTTAGCAGCTGAAGATGGACCTGGTATAATCCTTAACCCTGCCTAGAGGAAAGATAACTGCACAGGCCCTGAGACATGTATGCTTGGTGTATTCAGGAAAGCACAAGGAGATGAATGTGATGAAGCAGATAATATCTACTCGGCTGCCACAGCTAAAGTACCGCAGGCAAGGTGGCTTAAACAACAGACATTGATTTCTCCCAGTTCTGGAGTCCAGAAGTCTGCCATCAAAGTGTTGGCAGGGTTGGTTCTTCTGAGGCCTGTCTCCTTGGCTGACAGATGGCTGTCCTTTCTGTGTCTTCATCTGGTCTCTGTGTGTGTTGGTGTCCTAATCTCCTCTTCTTGTAAGGACACCAGTTGTATTGGTTGAGGGTCCACCCTAATGGTCTCATTTAACCCTAATTATCTCTTTTCAGGCCAGATTGACAAATATAGTTGACACTTGAAAAAAAAAGGATTTGAACTGTGGAGGTCCACTTATATATGGATTGTTTTTCAATAAGAACATTGGAAAATTTTTTGGAGATTTGTGACAGTTTGGAAAAACTTACAGGTAAACTGCACAACCTTGAAATACTGAAAAAATTAACAAGAAATATTTTTAAGAATAAGGTATATAATACATAAAACATTACAAAATATGTGTTAATTGCTTGTTATCTGTAAGGCTTCTGGTCAGCAGTAGGCTATGAGTTGTTAAGTTTTGGGGGAGTCAAAAGTTACATGTGGATTTTTGATTGCACAATGGGGGGGCTCCCCTAGAGCCCACATTGTTCAAGAGTGAACTCTACGGTCACATTCCTACTTGGGATTAAGACTTCATGTGAATATTGTGGGGGATATAATTGAGCCCATAACTGGTGTGGTCAAGGGGAAACGGAGGAGATTGAGGCCAGAGACGGGTAGTGGGGAATCAGATGACGTAGGGCCTTGTGCAATGTGATTCAGAAGAGATGTATGTGGGAAAAGGGGCAAAGGAAGAGGCAGGAGAGTGGTGGAGGCTGCTGAATGATCCAGCCTAGAGATGTTGCTTGCACTAGGGTGGCGGTAACGTGGTCATGAAGAAAGGTCAGATTCAGGATGTATTTTTGAAGGTAGTGCCAGACTAGATCTCCTGAAGATTTGAATATGAGTTTGTAGAGAAGGAGAAAAATCAAGAATGACTGTCAAGTGTTGGCCTGAGGAACCAGAAAGATGGGTTTGCCATTTTCCAAGATTGGGAAGGCTTTAGAAGGACCAGGTTTGGAAGGAAGATTATGAGTTCTGTTTGGATGTGCTGAATTTGGGGTATTTATTAAGCACCCATGTGGAGGTGTCAGGTAGGCATTTGGACATATGAGTGATGAGCTCCTTGGAGAGATTGAAGATAAACATGTGGGAGTCTTCCTTATACAGATGTTATTTTAAGCTGTAAATCTGGATGTGACCTCTTGGTAAGTATAGATAGGGAAAGGAGGTGGTTCCAAGGTTGAGCACTCTAGTGTTGGGTGTTGAGGGGGAAACCAGTGAGGATGGGATTCTAGAAGTCAGGTGAAGAAAGCCTTCAAAGGAGGGGATAATGATAAGCTGTAGCAAACAGGTTGAATAAAGGCAGGTCTAGGAGGTTACCCCTGGAATTAGCAAGATGGTGTCTCTGGGATCTCGACTGGCAGTTTTAGCAGATTAGTGGGAGCAAGACTTGTTCAAGTAGAAGTTGGGAAATAGTGCATGGAGACTACTCCAGTGGGGAACAGAGAGCTGGGACAGTACCTGGAGGGGGGTGTGGAGTGGAAAAGGTTGTTTAAGATGGGAGAAATGACAGCATCTCTGTATGCTGACAGAACTGATCCAGTAGAGGGAAATTTTGCTAATGCAGGGGCAAGAGGAAACATTTACTCATGCTAGTGAGTTATTAAGGGGGATGAGGGAATAGACTCTTAACACACAAGCCGATGGGTTATATAGGTTAATCTTATGTATCCTATAGTTTATATAGGATGGGTTATATGGGATCAAGGATAGGAGGGAATGCAGAGTATAAGGGACAGTTGCTGCTAAGTGAGTAGATGTGGCTTCAGGTCTTAGGGAAATTGTTTCCTGATGCCGCTTTCTCAGTGAGAGGAAACGAGGTTGTGACCTGAGAATGAGAGGCTTTGGAGGTTTGAAGAGAACACAAACGTATGAAGTAATTGTCTAGAAACTTGAGAGAGTGGGTGGATCAGAACGGGACTAACGGTTCACTTGAGGATGGTGATAAGTTGAACATGAGGCCCCAAGTAACAGGACAGTTGTTTATCCAGCAACCCACAAGCAAGAAGGAGGTGGAGTGTTGGATTTACCCTGGGTTGGATTTTTCCAGGCATCCACCATAAAGGCGGTTGGAATGATATGGGAGGCAGGGATAATGATGGACCGTGGACTCCAAGCTTGACTGGGAATGGGGGTTTATGAAGGGAGCAAAGGATGGAGGAAATGTTGTTTGATGAACAGACCATAAATCTTAGTTGGACTGAGGAATTGTTGGGGATTTACAAGAGGTTGTGTTTGGGAGGACAGGGGTGTGATGCTTGAAATGTAGATCATGGAGAGCATGCTGAGAAAATGGATACTGTGGTAGCTACTCTTCACAGGACCCCTGTCCTTCCAGTTAACCTGGAAGTAGTTCTTGGTTCGAAAGTAACAAGTACATACGAGGTGCTCCAGAGAAACTAGAACAAATATGACAGACACAGCACCTCAAAGAATTTATAACTTAGTGGAGGGGGCAAATAAAATGCCATGGTGGAATGGTCAGGACCATAGTGACCACAACTCCAGGAGTCTCTCCTATATTGTGCAACATTGCCGTGGAGAAAGTTACTTAAAAAAGTCAAAGTTCCTCACATAGGGTTGAATGGCCATGCCTTGTTACTAAGTTTTTTTTTTTAATTAATGGACTTTATTCTTTTAAAGATTTATTTGAGAGCGAGAGAGTGAGAGCGAGCGTGGGCATGCACACACGGGGAGGGAGAAGGAAAGAGAGAATCCTCAAGCACACTCCTCACGGAGCTCAGAGCCCAATGCAGGGCTCCATCTCATGACTCTTGAGATCATGACCTGAGCCAAAACCAAGAGATGCTTATCTGACTGAGCCACCCAGGCGCCCTGGACTTCATTCTTTTTTTTTCTTTTTAAAGGTTTTTGGACTTTATTCTTTTAGAGCAATTTCATACATCATTATCAGGGTCTATGCCTCTATATTGCTTTGCTGCTTTCATATGAATTTACTCTAGGTGTCTAAAACATACCATTCTCCAGAGGTATTTATCCTATGTGTCTTTAGCTCAAGACAGTCCTAAAGTGGCCACTATCAGATTTCCTGCCTTCTATAGTCAGATAAGGGAACAGAGCAGGAGCAAGACCAGAAGGAGTTCTAATTATTATAAGATAGAAATGGGTGTGTTTTCTGTAAGAATGTAGAAAGAGATTTAAACCTTTGATTACTATGTATGGATGTATGTAGTATGTTATGACTTTAAGTTTTAAGTAAATTAAGAGAAAAAAATAGTGTCTCATATTTATCTATGTTTACTATTTCTGTTACTCTTAATTCTTAAAGATCTGAGTTTCCTCTGGTATTATCCTTTCAAAGTGAATAATTACATTTAGATTTCTTTTGTTTTTTTTAAATTAAGATAATATTCACATATCATAAAACTCAGCCTTTTAGAGTACATTTCAATAGTTTTTAATCTGTTAGTAGAGATTTGTAACCATCACTACTATCTAATTTAACATTTTCATCACTCCAAAAAGAAGTTCTGTAGCCATTAGCAGTCACTGCGCCTGAGAACCACAAATCTACTTTTGGTATCTCTGAATTTGCCTATTCTGAATATTTCACATAAATGAAGTCCTACAGTATGTGGCCTTTTATATTGGGCTTTTTTCACTTAGACTGTTGGTTTGAAGGTTCCTTCATGTTGTAGCTTTTATCAGTCCTTCATCTGAGTGGGTGAATAATACTCCCTTGTATGGATATACCACATTTTGTTTATCTGTTGATCAGTTGATGGACATTCCAGTGGTTTTTTTTTTTTTGGCTATCATGAGTAATACTGCTCTGAACATCTGTGTACAAGTTTTTGTGTGACTATTTCTAATTCTCTTGGATATATATGTGTGTGTGTGTGTGTGTGTGTGTGTGTGTGTGTGTATATATATATATATATATATATATATATGTAAGGAATTGCTGAGTCATGTAAAGTAAATATATAGTTCACCTTTGAACAAGGTGTGGGCTGTGCTGCTGACTCTTAACGCTTTTGAAAATTCACATGTGACTTGACTCTCCCAGAATTTAGCTACTAATAGCCTACTGTTGGCTGGAAGCCTTACCAATATCATAAACAATTAACACACATTTTGTATGTTATGTGTATTATATGCTATATTTTTACAACAAAGTAAACTAGAGCAAAGAACTGTTATTTAGAAAATCATAAGGAAAAGAAAATAAAGTGAGTTCTGTACTATAAAAACACCGAGTATAAGTGTACCCATGCAGTTCAAACCCGTGTTGTTCAAGGCTCAGCTGTATACGTGTAAGGGTGGAATTGCTGTCATATGGAAACTATATGTTTTAGCTTTTAAAAAAAATGCCAGACCGTTTTTCAAATTGGCTGCACCATTTTATATTTCCCAGCAGCAGTGTTTGAGGATTATTATCCCTCCTTATGATTATAGCCATCATACTGAATGTGTAGTGGTGTCTTAACTATAGTTTTGTGTTTACCTAATTAATGATGTTGAGCAGCTTTTCATGGTTTTATTGGCTATTTGTCTCTTTTTTTTGAGAAATGTCTATTCAAGTACTTTGCCCAGTTTAAAATGTTGGGTTATTTTTCTTTTTATTGTTGAGTTGTAAGAATTCTTCATATATTCTAGATACAAGATTCTTACATATTATTTGGAAATATTTTCTCCCTTTCTGTGAATTGTCTTTTCACTTTTTTTTGGTACTATCCTTTGAAGCACAAAAGTTTTTAATTTGGATTAAGTCCAGTGTATTTATTTTTTCTTTTGTTGCTTGTGCTTTAAATGTCACATCCAAGAAATCATTGCCTAATCCCAGGGTGTGAAGATTTACACCTATGCTTTCTTCTAAGAGCTAAATCGTTTTATTTTTACATTTAAATCTGTGGGGTTTTTTTTTTTAATTAATTTTTGTACATGGTGTGATGAGGTAGGGTTTCACTGTCACTCTTTTGCATGTGATTATCCAGGTGTCCCAGCACCATTTTTGGAGAGACTTCTTTCCCCATTAAATTGTTTTAGTACTCTTGTTGAAAATCAGTTGACCATATACACATGGGTTTATTTCTGTATTCTCAGTTCTATTTCACTTACCTGTGGGTTTATTGTTATGCCAGCGCTACACAGTCTTGATCACTGTAGCTTTATAATTAATTTTTTTCTTAAGGATTTATTTATTTATTTTAGAGAGAGCACACGTGCATGTGGCAGAGGGAGAAGGAGAGTCCCAGGCAGACTAGCGCTGAGTGGGGAGTCCAGTGTGGGGCTCAGTCTCATGACCCTGCGATCATGACCTGAGCTGAAACCAAGAGTCAGACACTTAACCGACTGAGCCACACAGGTGCTCCGTAGTTAAGTTTTAAATTGAGAAGTGTGAGTCCTCCAATTTTGTTTTCTTTTACAAGATTGTTTGACTATTCTGGCTCCCTGCCATTTCTATATGAATTTTAGGATTAGCTTGTCAATTTCTTAAAAAAAAACAACTGAGATTTGATACAGATTGTGTTGAGTGTGTAATTAGAGAAGTGTTATAACAATATTTAATATTCCAATCCATAACCATTGATTGGATGGGTTTTCATTTTTTTAGGTCTTTAATTTCTTTCAGTGATATTTGGTAGTTTTCAGTGTACAAGTCTTATATCTGTTAGGTTAAATTTATTCCTAATTTTTTTGTTTTTTTGATGCTATTATAAATGGAATTGTTTTCTTAATTTCAGTTTTAGATTGTTCAGTTGTTAACGTATAGAAATACAACTGATTTTTCTATATTGATCTTATATCCTGCAAGTTTGTTGTACTTGCTTATTAGCTCTACGTGTTTTTGTGATTTCTGTAGGATTTTTCTATATATAATGTTGGGTAATCTGTATACATAGTTGTACTCTTCCTTTCTTAGTCTGAATGCCTTTTATTTCTTTTTCTTGCCTAATTGTCCTGACTACAACCTGCAGCACAGTGTTGAATAGAGAGGTAAGAATTGAGATCCTTGTCTTTTTCATAATCTTAGGAGATAAGCTTTCTGTATTTCACTATTAAGTATGATGTTAGCTGTGGATTTAGCAGTAGATGCCCTTTATCAGGTTGAGGGAAGTTTCCTTCCTTTCCTAGTTTTTTATTTGTTTGGGTTTGTTTGTTTTTATCATTGAAAGATGTTGGATTTCGTCAAGTGCTTTTTCTGCATCTGTTGAGATATTCATTTGTTTTTTGTCTTTTATTCTATTAATGTCTTGTATTAGATTGATGGGTTTCATATAGTGAACCAAACTTGCATTCCTGGGATAAATCTTGCTTGGTCATGTTGTATACTTTTTTTTCCCCCCTAAATTACTGGGTCAGTTTGCTAGTACCCTGTTTTCATTTTTTATTTTTATTTTTGCATTTGTATTCATAGGGGATATTAGTCTATAGTTTTCTTGTAATAACTTTTTCTGGTTTTGGCATCAGGGCAGTACTGGCATCATAGAATGAGTTGGGATCTTGCATATTCTTCTGTTTTTTTGTTTTCTGTTTTAGAGAGAGCACTTGGGTGTGCTTGTTCTCAAGTGGGAGGAAGGGCTGAGGGAGAGGGAGAAAGAGAATCTTTTTTTAAAATTATTTTTATTAACATAATGTATTATTTGTTTCAGGGGTACAGGTCTGTGATTCATCAGTCTTACACAATTCACAGCGCTCACCATAGCCCGTACCCTCCCCAATGTCCATCACCCAGACACCCCATCCCTCCCACCCCCCTCCACTCCAGCAACCCTCAGTTTGTTTCCTGAGATTAAGAGTCTCTTATGGTGAGAAAGAGAATCTTAAGTAGGCTCCATGCTCAGTGCAGAGCCTCATGTGGGGCTTGATCTCATGACCCTGAGATCATGATCTGAGCCGAAAACCAAGAGTTGGACACTTAAACAACTGAGCCACCTGGGCTCCCCTATTCTTCTGTTTTTTGAAGAATTTCTAAGGATGGGTGTTAATTCTTCAAGCATTTTGTAGAATTCACCAGGAAGCCATCTGGGCTTGGGGCTTGCTTTTGTGGAAAGGTTTTGATTACTAATTCAGTCTCTTGCTATAGGTTTTTTCAATTTTATACTTTTTCTTGAGTCAGTTTGAGTAGTTTCTGACTTTCTAGGGCTTGTTCATTTCACCTAGGTTATCTAATTTATTGGTATACACTTTGCAGTATTTTTGTTAATTCTTTTTATAAGGTCAGTAGTAATAGTAATTCATTTCTGATTTTAGTAATCTCTTTTTGTCTTTATCAGTCTAAAAAGATTCGTTCAAAAGATCTTTTCAAGAAACCTACTTTTGGTCTTGTTGATTTTTCTCTGTTTTTTTTTCCTACTCTTTATTTTATTTTCACTCTATAATCTTCATGATTTCCTTCTGCTTGCTTTGGGTTTAGTTTGCTCTTTCTCTGATATCCTTAGGTGGAGGTTTATATTCTGCATTTGAAAATTTTCTATTTATTAATATAAGGTTTCACAGTTATAAATTTACTTCTAAGTACTGCTTCAGCTGCATCTCATAAAATGTGATATGTTGTGTTTTTGTTTTCATTTATTTCAAAGTATTTTCTATTTTCTCTTGTGATTTGTTTTTTGACCCATTAGTTATTTAGGAGGTTCTTATTTAAATTCTACATATCTGTGAGTTTTCCAAACTTCATTCTGTTTTTGATACCTTGTTTCATTCCACTGTAATCAGAGAACATATTTTGTATTATTTCAGTCATTTTAAGGTAATTGAAACTTGTTTTATGCCGTAACATGTGATCTGTCCAGGAGAATGCCGCCTGTGCACCTGAGAAGAATGTGTGTTCTATTGTGTGGATAGAATGTTCTATCTATAGATATTTGTTAGATCTAGCTGATTTTTGAGCGTTCTATTTTTTTTTTTTTTTTTTTTAGATTTATTTATTTCAGAGAGTGTGAGTGCATGGAGCAGGGAGGGGCAGAGGGAGAGAGAGAGAATCTCAGAAAACTCCCTGCTGAGCGTGGAACTTAGTTTTTGTCTGAAAATGTCCTTATTCCATCATTATTTGTGAATGATATTTTCCATGGATATGCAATTCTAATTTGACAGTGTTTATTTATTTATTCTTTTCTTTCCAACTGCCTAAAAGTTTTTCCGGTAGTCTTCTGTCCTCTGGTGTCTCTTGAGAACTCTGTAGTCATTCATATCATTTCTCTGTTGTAAGTAGTGTGTCTTTTTTCTCTTTTTTCCAGTTTTGCTTGTCTTTGGTTTTCAGAAGTTTAACTTAAGTGTCTAGGTGTGGTGTTTTTTTAATTTTGTGTAGATTTCACTGAGCTTGAATGGGCAAGCTTATATTTTTTTTTCTAAAAATGTAATTAGTTTTCGGCCATTATTTCTTCAAATATTTTTTCTGTCCCATTTCTTCTTCTTTTTCTGGTTTCTCTAATTAGCTGCATAACAGGGATTGGCAAAGTTTTTCTGTAAAAGAACAGATAGTAAATACAAGTATACCTTGGACATATTTTGGGTTTAGCTTGAGACTTCTACAATAAAGCAAATATCATAATAAAGTGAGTAAAATGAAATTTTTGGTTTTCCAGTGCATATGAAAGTTACATTTATACTGTACTATAGTCTATTAATGTGCAATAACATTATGTTTAAAAAATGTACATACCTTAATTTGAAGGTTTGTATCTGAGCTTTCATCTAGTCATAATCTTTTTGCTGTTGGAGCATCTTGCTTCAGTGTTGGTGGTTGCTGGCTAATCAGCGTGGTGGTTGCTTAAATTGGGATGGCTGTGGCAATTTCTTAAAATAAGAACATTGAAGTTTGCCACATTGATTTCACAATTTCTCTGTAGCGTGCAATACTATTTGATAGCATTTTACCCCCCATAGAACTTCTTTCACATTGAAGTCAGCCTTCTCAAACCCTGCTGCTGCTTAATCAACTCAGGTTATATAATGATCTAAACCCTTTGTTGTCATTTCAACAGTCTTCAAAGCATCTTAACCACGAATGGATTCCATCCTGAGAAACCACTTTCTTTGCTCATCCACAAGAAGCAACTCCTCATCTGTTCAGGTTTGATCCTGAGAGCACAGCAGTGCAGTCCCATCGTCAGGCTTCACTTCTGATTCTCATTCTCTGGCTCCTTCCACCCCATCTGCGATTACTTCCTACATGAAGTCTTGAACCCTTAAAGTCATCCATGGGGGCTGGAATCCACTTCTTCCAAACTCCCATTTGTATTGATATTTTGACCCTTTCCCATGAATCACAAATGTTCTTCATGGCATCTAGAATGGTGAATCCTTTCTGGAAGGTTTTCAATTTACTTTGCCCAGATCCATGAGAGGAATCACCATTTATGGCAGCTATATCCTTATGAAATGCTTTTCTTTAATAATAAGACTTGAAAGTTGAAATGATTCCTTGATCATGGGCTACAGTATGGATGCTGCATTAGCAGACATGAAAACCATATTAATCTCATTGTCCGTCTCCATCAGAACTCTTGGGTGACCAGGTGCATTGTCAGTGAGCATCAGTATTTTGAAGGGAATCTTTTTCTCTGAGCATTTGATCTCAACAGTGGGTTTATAATATTTAGTAAACCATATTGTACACAGTTGTGTTGTCATCCAGGCTGTGTTGTTCCATGTACAGGGTACAGGCAGAGTAGATTAAGCATGATTCTGACGGGCCCTAGGATTTTCAGAATGGTTCATGGGCGTTGGCTTCCACTTAGAGTCACCAGCTGCATTAGCCCCTCACAAGAGAGTCAGCCTGTCCTTTGAAGCTTTGAAGCCAGGCATTGACTTCTCTCTGGCTACGACAGGCCTAGATGGCATCTTCTTCCAACAGAAGGCTATTTTGTCTACATTGAAAATCTGTTGTTGAGTGTAGCCACCTTCCTGAATTCTCTGAGCTAGCTCTTCTGGATGACTTGCTGCAGCTTCTCCAATCAGCACCTGCTGCTTCACCTTGTCCTTTCATGTTATGGAGACAACTTCTTTCCTTAAACCCACTAACCAACCTCTGCTAGCTTCAGATGTTTGTTCCGCAGCTTGTTTACCTCTCTCAGCCTTTGTAGAAATAAGAGAGTTCCGGTCTTGTTCTGGATTAGGCTTCGTTTTAAGAGAATGTGTGGCTGGTTTGATATTCTCTCCAGACCACCCAAACTTTCCCCATATTAGTGATAAGACTGTTTCCCTTCCCTGTCATTCGTGTGTTCGCTGCAGTAGCCCTTTTAATTTCCTTTAGGAACTTTTCCTCTGCATTCACAGCTTGGCTGTCTGGTGTAGTTTTTGGTCTATTCTGGCTTTTGACAATGACTTCCTCACTAAGTTTAATCATTTCTCATTTTTAGCATTTGATTTAAAGTGAGAGATGTGTGACTCTTCCTTTCACTTGCCATTTAGAGGCCACTGTAGGGTTATTAATTGGTCTAATTTCAATATTGCTGTATCTCAGGGAATAGGGAGGCCGGAGGAGAAGGAGAGAGTTGGGGGAAATGCTGGTTGGTGGAGCAATCAGAGCATACACATTTATCAAGTTAGAGGTCTTACGTGGGTGTGGTTCCTGCAAAGTAATTACAGTAGTAACATTAAAGATCACTGATCCCAGATCACCATAAAAATATAATAATGAAAATGTTTGAAATATTGGGAGTATTACCAAAATGAGACATGAAATAAACAGATATAGTTGGGAAAATAGCACTGATAGACTTGCTCTGTGTGGGGTTTCCACAAATCTTCTAGTTTGTAAAGCACTTGGTATCTGGGAAGCACAATAATGCAAAGGACAATAAGATGAGGAATGCCTTTATTTTAGGCTTTGTGGGCCATGGGTCTTTATTTAACTACTCGACTGTTGTAGTGTAAAAGGAGCCCTAAAGAAGAAGCAAACAAACAGGGGTGGCTGTGTTTAAAAGTTTATTTTAAAACCAGGTGGTGAGCCAGGTTGGCCTATGGGCCCATAGTTTGCAAATGCCTGCTGTGTAATACAGTCTTTGAAATGTCCCCACTTATCCTTGATGCCCTGGTTTTTGATCATTATTTTTCAGTTGTCGTTCTTCACATTGATCCTCCTTCAGGTTCATTGACTCTGTTCTCCAACAACTCCATTCTGTCATTTAGTCCATTTGGTAAATTTAGTTCATGTATTTTTCAGCTCTAACATTTCTATCTGGTTCTTTTATGTGTGTTTTGTTTTTTAGCTAAGATTTCTGCCTTTGCTTTTCCTGTCTTTCCTTACCTGTGTGTTTTCCATTCTCTTGCATAGTACAGTAGTAGATCCTTTAATCCCTTGTCTGATAATTCCAGCATTTCAGGGTTGGCATCTGTTGATTGCTTTTTTCTTAGGAATGTGTCACATTTCCTGGCTCTTAATGTGACCTTTTAACTTAGGGTTTTGTTTTGGACACTGTAAATATTAGATAGACACTGCATTCTTTTATATTGCTCTGAGGAGTGTTGATTTTATTTTAGCAAGCAGTTAACTTGTTTAGCTTTAAAATGCAGACTGTCATTTTAAGACCTGTGGTGAACATTTGCTTAGATTCATTCAGTTCTTCAAGCCTTGGCTGAAGGCTGATGTCAGTTTGCCTTATGCACATGTAGGTCAGGGGTCGGCCAGCGATGGGGGCTTTTAGGCGCAGAACCTGAGGTTCCTCTTCCCTGGCTTGTTTCCTGGGTCCTTGCCTCATTCCCCTGTGGCCCTACTTGCCAGGGCTCCTTCCCCTAGCTCCTTTGGCCAGAAAGACAGCAAGTCCTTCTGTTGGAGGTTGAACTGCCCATCACCACCGCTCCCACAGACCCTGTCACTGAGTTACCTCAGGGTAAAGACCCAGAAAATGTGGCAAAGCCACAGATTGTTTGCTTCCTTTTAAAATACGCCTTTTGTTTGTTTCCAAAGGCTTTTAAAAAATTTCAGAGCGTGTGTATGACTTATAGTGCATTTACAGGAGATTTGGGTTTAACAACTAAACACAAGTAGAACCTAGTTTGGTGGTGATTTTTTGCATCTGAGGCTAGTTTAATTCTTTTCCCTTTGTAAATTATGATCTTTCTTCCAGGATTTTTTTCCCCCCTTTAAAATCTAGTTGTTTTCTTCTGTCTTAAATTGATCCAGTTGTTGATTCCAATTCTAGGTTGGCCTTTTCAAGAGATTCAGGCCTTCCTAGCTCTGGAAAATTTTCTTATAGTTTTAAATATTACTCTGTTTTACTGTTTTGTTTGTCTTCTTCAAGGGCTTCAGTTGTATGTATGTTGGGCCTCCTTTACCTGCCTTTAATTTCAACCATTTTGACTGAATCTTTTTACTTCTATGTGGATGTTATCTTTATCCCCCTTCTTCCTGCCTGCTGTTTTTCTTCAGTATTTTTTCAATTGACTTTTCATTTGAATCTGTTTGTTCTTTGGCATGTTATAATTAAGTCTTCATCTCTGACATGATTTTGTCTTTCCTCCTTTTATTTGCTGAGTTTAATCAATTCTTGTTTAGTGTCTTCCTGTTTTGTTGTTTTTAGTTTTCATATTTATGATTCAAGAAATATCTCACACATATGGATGGGTGGATGGATATAGTTTCCCAAATACTTGTTTGATGGTATTTGATTCAGATATGACAGTTGTGTTACCTTCTTCAGCTTTGTTTTTATTTTTCATAGCAGGTGGATTTTCATTAGCTGAAATGGTTTGATTTGCATTTTCTTTTCCAAACAGCGTTTTAATGGATGTGGTCTGCTTTGTTCTGTTCCCATTCATTTTATACACAGGGTTCCTATATTTCTGAGCACTGTCCTATGTCAGTTCTGCTCTCTGCATAGTTCCTTGAATATTTTCCTCTTGGTTCCTCCACTGCTGTTTGTCCCAGGGTTACCACTCCTCAGTAGAGTGGTACTCTACTGATTATCCCTCCGAGTTAACATTTTTTCAGAGCCTGTCACTTCTGGGCCTCTTCCCTGGAACAGGTGCTGTGAACCACTCCTGTTCTGTATTTCAGCAGTTAGTGCCAACTTCCTCTTTTCCAGAGTTACTTTACATGAGCTTCTTCTGATGCTCCAGGCCCCTCCACTGCTGTGTAATACAGTCTTTGAAATGTCCCCACTTAATCCTTGATGCCCTGGTTTTTGATCATTATTTTTCAGTCGTCTTTCTTCACACTGATTTTCCTTCAGGTTCATTGACTCTGTTCTCCAACAACTCCATTCTATCATTTAGTCCAGCCCCCTCCCTCCACTCTTTTTGTGGAGTCGTAAGAACTTTTCCCCCACTTTCTGCGTCCACAGACTTGCAGCTATATTCAAACTTGGGTTATTTTCCTATTTATATGTCATTTGAAGTTTTGGTAAAAGCATAGGTCATGTGTGTCCATTATTTGCATTTTTTTAAAGTTGTCTTTTTATGGAAGGTTGTGGGGAAAGAAACAAAATCAAACAGCTCCCTCATCGCCTTATGCAGTCCATTAAAATGGCCTGTTGATTGTATCTCAAAATAGACAGACAACGATCATCTATCATCTTGCCACATTATTCAGTAGCCTCCTGCCTGTCTCCTTTTTATTTCACCCTTTGTACATTAGCAAGTGCGACACTTCTAACACATAAATCAGTTATATTGTTCTTGCGGAGATAAAATGGCTTAGAATTAAGTGGTCCTCAGCAGGCACAGTGAACTGTGTATGGCCTGTTGGCCAAATCCAGCCCACCACCCTGTTTGTTTTTTACAGTCTTTGAGCTGACAGTGGTTTTTGCAGTTTTGAAAGGTTGGGGAGAAAATCAAGAGTATTTCCTGACACATGAAAATGATATAAAATCCAAATCTCAGTGTCCGTAACTAAAGTTTTCCTGGAACACAGCCATGCACATTTGGTTATGTATTGTGAATGCCTACTTTTGCACTATACCTGTGGAATTGGTAGTATTACAGACTATATGGCCCACAAAACAGAGTCTTCCTTGTTACTTTCTGTCTAAACTCCTTCCTTCCTTTTTGTGCTATTAGAACTTAACTTTGTTCATTTGTTTTTTTAATGTTATTTTTTTTTGTCACGATGAGTGTACTCTTTGATCCTCATCACCTGCTTCCCCATCTCCACACCTGCCTCGCCTCTGGGACCAACTGTTCTCTGTATTTAAGGGCTTGTTCCTTGTTTTGTCTCTCTTTCTTTTTTCCCTTTTCTCATTTGTTTTATTTTTTATTTTATTACGTTAATCACCATACATTACATCATTAGTTCTTGATGTAGTGTTCCATGATTCATTGTTTGTGTATACCACAACAGTGCTCCACGCAGAACGTGCCCTCTTTAATACCCATCACCAGGCTAACCCATCCCCCCACCCCCCTCCCCTCTAGAACCTCAGTTTCTCAGAGTCCATCCTCTCTCATGGTTCGGCTCCCCCTCCGATTTCCCCCCCTTCATTCTTCCCTTACTGCTATCTTCTCTTTCTTATAACATATAATGGAATATTTGTTTCAGAGGTACAGGTCTGTGATTCAACAGTCTTAAACAATTCACAGTGCTCACCATAGCACATAACCCTCCCCAATGTCTATCACCCAGCCCCCTCCATCCCTCCCACCACTCCAGCAACCCTCAGTTTGTTTCCTGAGATTAAGAATTCCTCATATCAGTGAGGTCATATGATACATGTCTTTCTCCGATTGACTTATTTTGCTCAGCATAATACTGTCCAGTTCCATGCATTTCATTGCAAATGGCAAGATTTCATTCCTTTTGATGGCTGCATAATATTCCGTGTGTGTGTGTGTGTGTGTGTGTGTGTGTGTGTGTGTACACACACACCACATCTTCTTTATCCATTCATCTGTCGATGGACATCTTGGCTCTTTCCATAGTTTGGCTATTGTGGACATTGCTGCTATAAACATTGGGGTGCACATACCCCTTCGGATCCCTACATTTGTATCTTTGGGGTAAATACCCAGTAGTGCAGTTGCTGGATTGTATGGTAGCTCTATTTTCAACTGTTTGAGGAACTTCCATACTGTTTTCCAGAGTGGCTGCACCAGCTTGCATTCCCACCAACAGTGTAGGAGGGTTCCCCTTTCTCCGCATCCCGGCCAGCATCTCTCATTTCCTGACTTGTTAATTTTAGCCATTCTGACGGGTGTGAGGTGGTATCTCATGGAGGTTTTGATTTGGATTTCCCTGATGCCAAGCGATGTTGAGCACTTTTTCATGTGTCTGTTGGCCATTTGGATGTCTTCTTTGGAAAAATGTCAGTTCATGTCTTCTGCCCATTTCTTGATTGGCTCATTTGTTCTTTGGGTGTTGAGTTTGATAAGTTCTTTATAGATTTTGGATACTAGCCCTTTATCTGATATGTCATTTGCAAATATCTTCTCCCATTCTGCCGGTTGTCTTTTGGTTTTGTGGACTGTTTCTTTTGCTGTGCAAAAGCTTTTTATCTTGATGAAGTCCCAATAGTTCATTTTTGCCCTTGCTTCCCTTGCCTTTGGGGATGTTTCTAGGAAGAAGCTGCTGCGGCTGAGGTCGAAGAGGTTACTGCCTGTGTTCTCCTTGAGAATGTTGATGGACTCCTGTCTCACATTGAGGTCTCTCAACCATTTTGAGTCTATTTTTCTGTGGTGTAAGGAAATGGTCCAGTTTCATTCTTCTGCATGTGGCTGTCCAATTTTCCCAACACCATTTGTTGAAGAGACTGTCTTTTTTCCATTGGACATTCTTTCCTGCTTTGTCGAAGATGAGTTGATCGTAGAGTTGAGGGTCCATTTCTGGGCTCTCTCTTCTGTTCCATTGATCTATGTGTCTCTTTTTGTGCCAGTACCATACTGTCTTGATGATGACAGCTTTGTAATAGAGCTTGAAGTCCGGAATTGTGATGCCACCAGCTTTGCTTTTCTTTTTCAACATTCCTCTGGCTATTCGGGGTCTTTTCTGGTTCCATACAAGTTATAGGATTATTTGTTCCAACTTTTTGAAAAAAAGTGGATGGTATTTTCATAGGGATTGCACTAAATGTGTAGATTGCTCTAGGTAGCATTGACATCTTCACAATATTTGTTTTTCCAGTCCATGAGCATGGAACGTTTTTCCATTTCTTTGTCTTCCTCAATTTCTTTCATGAGTATTTTATAGTCTAAGTACAGATTCTTTGCCTCTTTGGTTAGATTTATTCCTAGGTATCTTATGGTTTTGGGTGCCATTGTAAATGAGATCGACTCCTTAATTTCTCTTTCTTCTGTCTTGTTGGTGTATAGGAATGCCACTGATTTCTGTGCATTGATTTTATATCCAGACACTTGACTGAATTCCTGTATGAGTTCTAGCAGTTTTGGGGTGGAGTCTTTTGGATTTTCCACATAAAGTATCAAATCACCTGCAAAGAGTGAAAGTTTGACTTCTTTGCCAATTCGGATGCCTTTTATTTCTTTTTGTTGTCTCATTGTGGTGGCTAGGACTTCTAGTACTATGTAGAATAGCAGTAGTAATAGTGGACATCCCTGCTGTGTTCCTGACCTCAGGGGGAAAGCTCTCAGTTTTTCCCCATTGAGAATGATACTGTCTGTGTGTTTTTCATAGATGGCTTTTAAGATATTGAGGTATGTACCCTCTATCCCTATACTCTGAAGAGTTTTGATCAAGAAAGGATGCTGTACTTTATCAAATGCTTTTTCTGCATCTATTGAGAGGATCAAATGGTTCTTGTTATTTCTTTTATTAATGTATTGTATCACATTGATTGATTTACGGATGTCGAACCAACCTTGCAGCCCAGGAATAAATCCCACCTGGTCGTGGTAAATAATCCTTTTAATGTACTGTTGGATCCAGTTGGCTAGTATTTTGGTGAGAATTTTTGCATCCATGTTCAGCAGGGAATTTGGTCTTCAGTTCTGCTTTTTGATGGGGGTCTTTGGTTTTGGGATCAAGGTAATGGTGGCCTCGTAAAACGAGTTTGGAAATTTTCCTTCCATTTCTATTTTTGGAACAGTTTCAGAAGAATAGGTGTTAATTCTTTAAGTGTGTGTTAGAATTCCCCTGGGAAGCCATCTGGCCCTGGGCTCTTGTTTGTTGGGAGATTTTTGATGACTGCTTCAATTTTCTTAGTGGTTATAGGAATTTCAGGTTTTCTGTTTCTTCCTGGTTCAGTTTTGGTAGTTGATATATCTCTAGGAATGCATCCATTTCTTCCAGGTTATCTAATTTCCTCGCATAGAGTTGCTCATAATATGTTCTTGTAATGGTTTGTATTTCTTTGGTGTTGGTTGTGAATCTCCTCTTTCATTCATGTTTTTATTTATTTGGGCCATTTCTCTTTTTTTGATAAGTCTGGCCAGGGGTTTATCAATCTTGTTAATTCTTTCAAAGAACCAGCTCCTAGTTTCGTTGATCTGTTCTACTGTTCTTTTGGTTTCTAGTTCATTGATTTCTGCTCTGATCTTTATTATTTCTCTTCTCCTGCTGGGTTTAGGCTTTATTTGCTGTTTTTTCTCTAGCTCCTTTAGGTGTAGGGTTAGGTTGTGTATTTGAGACCTTTCTTGTTTCTTGAGAAAGGCTTGTATTGCTATCTACTTTCCTCTCAGGACTGCCTTTGCTGAATTCCAAAGATTTTGAACAGTTGTTATTTTCATTTTCATTGGTTTCCATGAATTTTTTTGATTCTTCTTTAATTTCCTGGTTGACCCATTCATTCTTTAGTAAGATGCTCTTTAGCCTCCATCCATGTATTTGAGTTCTTTCCAACTTTCCTCTTGTGATTGAGTTCTAGTTTCAAAGCATTGTTGTCCAAAAATATGCACGGAAGGATCCCAATCTTTTGGTACTGGTTGAGACCTGATTTGTGACCTAGGATGTGATCTATTCTGGAGAATGTTCCATGGGCACTAGAGAAGAATGTGTATTCCGTTGCTTTGGGATGGAATGTTCTGAATATATCTGTGAAGTCCATGTGGTCCAGTGTGTCATTTAAAGTCGTTATTTCCTTGTTGATCTTTTGCTTAGATATCTGTCCATTTCAGTGAGGGGGGGTGTTAAAGGCCCCCACTATTATTGTATTGTTGTCAATGTGTTTCTTTGCTTTTGTTATTAATTGCCTTATATAATTGGCTACTCCCATGTTAGGGGCATAGATATTTACAATTGTTAGATCTTCTTGTTGGGTAGACCCTTTAATTAGGATATAGTGTCTTTCCTCATCTCTTATTATAGTCTTCAGTTTAAAATCTAATTTGTCTGATATAAGGATTCCCACCCCAGCTTTCTTTTGGTGTCCATTAGCATGGTAAATGGTTTTCCACCCCCTCACTTTCAATCTGGAGGTGTCTTTGGGTCTAAAATGAGTCTCTTGCAGACAGCATATTGATGGGTCTTGTTTTTTTACCCAATCTGATAGCCTGTGTCTTTTGATTGGGGCATTTAGCCCATTTACATTCATGGTAACAATTGAAAGGTATGAATTTAGTGCCATTGTATTGCCTGTAAGGTGACTGTGACTGTATATTGTCTGTGTTCCTTTCTAGTCTGTGTTGCTTTTAGGCTCTCTCTTTGCTTAGAGGACCCCTTTCAATATTTCTTGTAGGGCTGGTTTGGTGTTTGCAAATTCCTTTAGTTTTTGTTTGTCCTGGAAGCTTTTTATCTCTCCTTCTATTTTCAGTGACAGCCTAGCTGGATATAGTATTCTTGGCTGCATATTTTTCTCGTTTAGTGCTCTGAAGATATCTTGCCAGTCCTTCCTGGCCTGCCAGGTCTCTGTGGATAGGTCTGTTGCCAATCTAATGTTCCTACCATTGTAGGTTACAGATCTCTTCTCCCAAGCTGCTGTCAGGATTTTCTCTTTGTCTCTGAGACTCATAAGTTTTACTATTAGATGTCGGGGTATTGACCTATTTTTATTGATTTTGAGGGGGGTTCTCTGTGCCTCCTGGATTTTGATGCCCGTTTCCTTCCCCAAATTAGGGAAGTTCTCTGCTATAACTTGCTCCAATATACCTTCTGCCCCCCCCCTCTCTCTTTCTTCTTCTGGGATCCCAATTTTTCTAATATTGTTTTGTCTTATGGTATCACTCCTGTCTCCCTGGTCTCTGGCCGCACTCCATGCTCACCCGGCCTGTGACCGAGCGTTTCTATCTCTGGCACACGACCCTGTGTGGAGTCTCCAAACCCAGCAGATCCCTGCGGTGCGCTCCTGCACCGCTCCTCCTCGGGGAGGAAGGGGAGTCTCCCCGGCTCTGCCGCTTGTTGGGTCCCTGCTGGAGGAGCAGTGGCCCGACTGGGCCGCAGATCACAGTTTATGGCAACTCCGAGCTGAGAGCCCGCTCCTTTGCTCCTTCTTTGCAGCCGCTTCCCCGCTCCGATACCTGGGAGCTCTGCCGCACTCAGGCACCCCCGGTCTTTCTGTGACCCCGAGGGTCCTGAGACCACACTGTCCCCGTGAGGGTTCCATCCCCTGCTTAGCCCTGGAGCGACGTCTCTCAGTGGAGCTGACTTCTAAAAGTCATTTGTTTTGTCTTTTAAATTCCACATGTGAGTGAGATCATATGGTATTTGTCTTTCTCTGACTTTACTGTTCTCTAGCTCCATCCATGTCATTGCAAATGGCAAGATTTCATTCTTTTTTCTGGCTGAATAATATTCCATTGTGTATATATACCACATCTTCTTTATCCATTCATCTTTCAATCAATGGACACTTGAGCTGCTTCCGTAGTTTGGCTGTTGTAGATAATGCAGTAAACATAGGGGTGTATATATAAATTACTATTTTTCTATTTTCTGGGTAAATACCCAGTAGTGTGTTTCATTTGTCTTTTTTGTCTCTCTGCCTGCCGACTTACCTAATCATGCATTTTGGTCTTTCCATTATGATGTAAACTCTGTAAGTGCAGCCGCTATGTTTGTCACTCAGTATCTAACACGTTCCTGGCTCATAGTAGGTGCTCAATAATATTTGCCCTATCAGGTCGTGAACAGAGGAGGCTTTACTTACATTAGCCTAGGGATATCAGAGAAAATTTCTGGGGGAAGTGATGGTGAGCTACCTATAAAAGGTCATATAGGAATGTAGGGAAGGGGAGGGTCCAGAAAAATAGACCTTTCCTGAAAGCCTGAAGTTAATGGAGATGTTTAGGTAGAAATGTAAACCGAAAGGCACCCTTGTCCTGGAAAGAGGCCTCTCAGTTAATCCTGATGAGGGAATTCTCAGTTTCTTCTCCTGAGAGTCCTGCCCTCTTGCTTTCCTTGGTAGTCTGTCCCCTACCTCTCTTTGCTTTATCTCCTCTCTTCTTGTTGCCCCCACTGAGCCCTTGTTCTTAAGGGGATCAGGGAAACTCCAAAATAATTTTTATTACCCAAAGGCAATCTCATTAAGTCCCTGTAAAGTGAACTTAATCACATTTTTAATATAAACTCTTTTTTTATTGTTTGTTGTAATGTCAGATTTTAAATATTAATTAGAATTAATTACTGATTTTTGTAATTCCTCTTGCTATCTTGAAGACAAGTTTTCTTTTGAATTAAATGTATTTAGATGCAAATGTGTGTATATTTTTATTGTGAAAAGCCCACCTAATCTACTTCTTGGCTTATCTTCCCTCAGTTGGGGGAAGACCTACAACTGAGAATTTGGAATATATAGTTTCAGACATTTTATTAAACACATAGAAAATGCATACATAAACATTTATACATCCATATTTTTATGTACATCCATGGAAATATGTAGGTTTAATTTTTTAATGGAACGCACATAAACTTTTTTAGTTAACATTATATTAGAGAACATCTTTCCATGTTTGTACATAGTGATAGATTTCATTTTTTAAAACATATACAGTCTTGTATAAGAGATAACAAGTAATTTGTGTAACTGATCTGTTAATGAATATGAAGTTTTCCATTTTTCTTTCTAGTCAGAAATAGTACAACACTGATTGTCTTTGTGTGCATTACTTCTTACAGATATGTGAGTTTTTCCATAGGTTTAAATCACACAAATGGATTTTTGAGGTCAGAGGGCTCACGGACTTAAATTTATGATAAATGCTGTCATAGTACCTTCTGGAAAGAGTGCACTAAATTCTCTTCTTTCTAGCAGTGTAAAAGAACACTTGTTTCCCATAACCATTACACTGTGAGTTGTCAGTCTTTTTAATCTTTCCTACTTTGTCAGTGGAAGAATAAAATTTATTTCATTTGCATTTCCTGATTTTTGGTGAGCTTGAATTTTTTTTCAACAGACCTCAGGGGTAACTGCTGAACTGCCCGTTATTTTATGTGTCCTGTTTATTCTACGTTTCCTGCCTATCCAGGCCTTTACTCTCATTTCCCCCTGAAAATGTGGGCACTAAGTACAGAAGGTCACTAGGTGTCACTAGAATCCCATTTTGTTGGGCTATTTCTGGGTGTGTTTTTTCTGAGAGCAGACGGCTGTGTCACAGCAACCGACAAAATTCTGACAGTTCCTTTGGACACTAGACAGTTTTATGCTGAAGAAAGAGGAAGCGAAGGCAAAAGGAACACAGATCAGGTTGGCTGTCACCTGTCAGTTCTGCTGAGGAAGGCTGATCCAACAGCTGCGTTGGAAATACAGTTCATAGGCTTTTGTTTTTGCCCACTTGAGAGCAGTCCATTGCCCAGATGCCCCACCACCCCTGCATTTCGTGTTTCCTGCAGACAAGCGCATTTTCTTGCATGACCCCACGTGGCCTCTCATGTTAGGAGTTTAACACAGACACACCTCCCCCCCCCGCCTTGAGTTCTGAGTCCGTCCTGGTCTCACCAGCTGTTGCAGTCGTGCGCTGCACAGCAGACGGCTCCCAGCCCCCTGCAGACATGCACCTTACACCTGGTCAGCCTGGCTCCTTGTCTCCCTCACTTGGGCCACGCCTGCATCTTTCTTTGGTTTTCATGCTTTTAATGTTGTTGAAGATTGTAAGTATTGATGTGTGGTGTCCCGCAGTGTGGGACTTCCTGATGAGGTTATCTGAGTTCTGCGTCTCTTGCAGGAATAACCTGGAAGCAAAGATGGATTCTTCTTCTTGCACCTGAGAGGTGTGGGGTGGTGCCGGTGGGGTTCGCAGTGGTGCCTGTCAGCCCTCTGCACCGGGAGGGACTATGACACACCCCCTCTGCCTCCGTGTTTAGTGTGGTGTTCAAGGGGAGGTACTTTCACTAACTGTTCCTCATCACACTGTGTGTGTGAATGTGTGTCTCCTTACTGTATTCACTGCGTTGTAATCCATTGCTATCATTGTTCCTTTTAAGGTTTAAATGGTCTTAAATTGGCCAGGGTCGCCCGTCCAGTTGACTTCTGTGTTATTTTACCTGTTTTCCCGTCATTCTTTGAACACCTCTTTTCTTTCTGGCACAGAAAGCTTGTACCTTCTCTTTCCTGGCCCTGGATTCAGCCATTTCTCCAGGGATCCCTGATTCCTTTTATTGGAAATGGTATTTTGAACCCGTAATCTGGGTGCTAGGGTGCACTCGGTTCCATCGAGTGTTGCTGCTCCTACGCCCTCTCGTGGACAGATTTAGTTATACATGTGTGAATGCATGCCTGTGATTTATAACTCCATGTGTAGTGAGCCAGGTTCCCCCTGATACCTGCAACATCGGTCCCAAAGCAGGGGCTTCGTTCTAGTCCTCCTCTCCTTTTCCCAGTGTTTGTTTTTGTTCCCTGAGCTCTGTTCTCAGACTGTGAGAAGCCTGATTCCTGTTACCCTTCTTTGCAGGGCAGTTAATCAAGTAGGTGGGTGACTAGTCTCTTCTCCAGGGCTATGCCCTTCCCTACACACACCCCCTCATCTGCTCAGGCTTGGGTTCCCCTCTGCACTGGGCCTCTTCTCTGCACAGATGTCCTCTTTACTCCACCTGGCCCCCATATGGCGAACCCTCTACCTGTTCAAATTCTGATACCCCTCACTGTGCCTTGCCCCTCGCTCTGCGTGGACACCCTCCCCTGCCTGCCTGAGCTCCAGCACCCCATGCTGGGCCATCCCCCACACAGATGCCCCCTTTTCAGGCTCTGGGAAGCCCCCCGATGGATATGCGCTCCTCACCCATCCACACAAACCTTGTAGATGTCTGCCCTTGCCTCATCTTTGTGGCTGTAGGACGGAATTGTCAGGTGGGAGGGAAAGTTGGAAGGGCAGATTTCTTACCTACTCTTATATTGAGAACACATGGAGAGGAATTGCTGGAATGTGGGAGTTGAGCTCCCAGAGTTCAAGATTATCCTTAAGCTTTTAAAGTTTCTTAAGCCTATTCCTGTGATTAAAAGCTGTGTGTTAGTAGGACAGGTGTTTTTAAAAATGTGCCAATTAGGTTTTTCTGTTTGTGGCAAACTTTCAGTGTTCTCTGTTGGTTAAAAGCAAAGCAACACCCAAATTATCTACTGTTACCAATTAAAACATCAACTCAAAAGTAAGACATTTTTCCTGTCTCACACAGCATCAGTTTATTGAGAAGATAAGACCTAATATTCATGAATAATATCAGAATAATGGGTTTCTTACAGTTTTAGAGCAACAGTTCTCAATCATGGTCTGGGGACTTCCATAGTCCATAGACCCTGTAAGGGGTCAGCAGGGTTGAAACTTTTTATAACGTTAATAAGATGTTATTTGCCTTTTTCCCTCTCATCTTCTCAGGAGGGTACAGTATTGTTTAGGGGGCATGGCATACACAGTATATGGAATGCCAAAGCAGATGTGAGAATCCAACTGTTTATTGACATTTGCAAAAACGTATGGCCATACTACTTTTCTACCAAACTTTTTTTCCTATTTTGGGAAATACTTTTCATAAAACCGTTATTTGTGTTAACATGTATTGAGTTTTATTGTTGTTTTTAAATGAATTAACAATTACATATTTTAAGAACTCAGTTTTATTTATTTTTTTAAGAACTCAGTTTTAATTTGTTACAATAAGTATCATAAGTATAACTCAAATAAAAAGGCTTTGAGATCCTTGAATTTTTTAAGAGTGAAGGAGATTTTGAGTCCAAAATACTGCTTCCACAGTTCAGTTTGTGTCTATGGTTTCCGACTGTTTGAGCTCCCACTGTGACTGTGGGTCTTGCTTTGTGCAGGGTGAAAGTGTGCACACATCCCTCTTCCTCACTCTTCCCTGAGGGAGGTCCTCCACATTGTCTTGTTCCATCTTACTGTTGAAAGGGATTCTTCTCCCACAGGTCAAATAGTTTTCCATTGCCCTAGCTTTTGAAGAGGTAGTGAGTGAGGGCAACACGGATGGGGCTGGTGACATAGGGTGTGTTTGGCATAACTAGTGGAGTTGATTGGATGGGAGGGCGGTGGAGCAGGCTTGCAGTGGGAAGTGCCACCATTCCTTAGCTCTCCAGGGAGAAAGAGCTCTTTGGAATGAGTCCAGGCAGGGCTTCCCAGAGGGAAGGATGACACAAGCTGCTTTGTTCCCTGTTGGCTCTGAAGTAGCAGCAATTGAGGATCAAAAAAGTTGGTTCTGCTTTTAAGGGAATCGCTTGGAACACTTCTGCTTGACCACTAGATGGGAGCATAGTGGTATTTTACATTTCTGAAGAAAAGCAGAAATCCAACTGGTGAGCTTTTATTCAGTAGATTTTGATTGAGTGCCTGATAAACACGGGTTTTAATGTGGTGGCTGTGCAGTATTTTACTAAGCGTGTGAGCACACAAGTTGTTTGCATGCATAGAATGGCATCACCAGTATTACGGGCCACCTGTTTCTTTGTTGTGAGAGGTCTTATATAAACCCACGTCGATTCAGGAAGTGTGTCTGTGCATCTTCCATGCCACCAAGTGACAGATAAATTGTTGGGACACTTACTGCCAGTAAAGACGAATATATCTTCTACATCACCTGGGTCAGGCACACGTTTTACCCAGTTGAATCAAGCCTTTCCCCAAATTACTAACAGGTAGAGGATACTTACGAGTTTCGTGAACTTGGGCAAATGATCTCCTGTGATCCTCAGTGTCCTCAGTTGTTAATGTGAGAAAATGATAAGACAGTATTTATCCACCAGGATTGGTGTGAGGTTCTTATGAGCTGGCTGAGCTTTATGATGCTGCTGATTATAACTTAAATACCATGTATATGATGGTGCAGTTATCCTGATTCTTTTTTTTTTTTAAAGATTTTATTTATTTATTTATTTTGAGGGAGAGAGAGAGCATGAGAGGGGGGAGGGTCAGAGGGAGAAGCAGACTCCCCGCCGAGCAGGGAGCCCGATGTGGGACTCGATCCCGGGACTTCAGGATCATGACCTGAGCCGAAGGCAGTCGCTCAACCGACTGAGCCACCCAGGCACCCGAGCTGATTCTTTTCATCCAAGTCTTATGTCAGGATGCTTCCTGGTGTTTTGTTGCTTTTGCTGTTTTGTTGCTTATAACAGTGGGAAATAGGTGACGTTTCACTTGAGTAAGAAGACGGTGGTAGGCCCTGTTCAGGGTTCAAATTGGTTATTAACGGACCTTTGTTTAAAAAGAGGCATTCCTAAGAAATATTTTTCTCCTTGTTCGGTTTGTCATTATTGCCTGTTTCTCTCATTTTCTTTCATTTAGATGCATTATTCTGCCTACCCCATTCACTATCTGCTTTCTCTGGGCTTAGGTGATTACTTTGTTTTTTTAAAAAAATCAACCTTATAAAAATGTAATTTACATAAAATGAAGTGTAATCCATTTGAAGTATACAGTTCACTGAGTTTTGATAAATGTACATACCCATGTTACCATCACTCCCATAGTCAAAGTGTCGTGAACATTTTCATCACCCCGAGAAGCTCCCTTGTGCCCCTTAGCAGTCCTCCTCCCTGCCCCAAGCCCCCTTGGACTCTTGACACAGCTGTACCGCAGGGCTACCGCTCACCTGGTTTCTGGCCCTGCAGCGTAGCTTTGCTTATTCTGGGGTCTTATATAAAGGGAATCATCCAGTATGTGTTATTTTGTGCCTGGCTGGTTTTGTTCAACAGGATGTTTTTGAAATTTATCCTTGTTGTTATGTGTATCGATATTTTAATTTTTTTTAGAGCTGAATAGTATTCTGTTGTATGGCTATACCACAGTTTGTTTATCCATTCACATGTTAATGGACATTTGGGTAGTTTTCTGTTTTTGGTTATTATGAGTAAAGTTGCTATGAATAATCACATTCTTGTCCTTATATGTTTTCATCACTTTTGGCCCGTTACCCAAACTGTTTTCCAAGGTGGTTGTGTCTTTTACATTCCTACTGGCAGTGCATGAATATTCCATTTGCTCCACATTTTCACCAATGCTTGCGATTTACCAGTCTTTTTTTAGCCATTCTAGTGGATTTGTAGTGGTATCTCATATGTTTATTTTTTTGTAGAATTTTTTTTTTATATAATTCACCCATCAGAAGTGTACAATTCAGTCATCTTTTATGTTGTTGTTTTTTAAAGATTTTATTTATTTGAGAGGGAGAAAGCACACGTGTGTGCACAAGTGGGGGGAGGGACAGAGGGAAAGAATCTCAAGCAGACTCCCCGCTGAGCGTGGAGGCCCTAGTTGGGGCTGGATCTCACAACCCTGAGATCATGCCCTGAGGTGAAATCAAGAGTCTGATGCTTAACCTACCAAGCCACCAGGTGCCCCTTGTTGTTTTTAAGTAAACTCTACACCCAGCATGAGGCAGGAACTCGTGACCTTGAGATCAAGAATCACATGCTCTACCGACTGAGCCAGCCAGGGGCCCCTATAATTCATTGTTTTTTAATATAATTAGAGTTTTGTAGCCACCAACACAATCAATTTAAAACATTCTCATACTCTAGAATGCGACCTTGTACCCTTTACATCACCCTCCATACCCCCCAGCCCAGGGCAAATACTAATCTACTCTCTGTCTCCATGGATTTGCCTCTTCTGAATATGTCATGTAAGTGGAATCATACAGTGTGTGGTCTTTGTGTCTGGCTTTCTCTTCAAATAGTGTTTTCAAGATTCCTCCATGTTGTAGCATGTATCAGAATTTCACTTTTTTTAAATTATCAAATAATATTCCATTGTATGGCTGTATCACATATATCCATATCATGTATGATTTGTAAGTATTTTTTCCCATTTTGTGGGTTGTTGTTTTTATATATGTCCTTTACAGTTTCCTTTGAAGCAAAAGGTTCTAATACTAATGAAGTCCAGTTTATTTTTTGTTTCTTATGCTTTCGATGTCATTTAAGAAATTATTGATAAATCCGAGATCAGGAAGATTTACTTCTATATTTTCTTCTGAGAATCTTATAGTTTTAGCTCTGACAGTTTAGATCTTCAGTCGATTTGGAGTTAGCTTCTGTACATGGTGTGAGGTAGGGGTCTGATTTCATCCTTTTTTGTGTGGGTATCTGGTTGTCCCAGCACCATTGTTGAAAAGATGATTCTTTCCCGGTGACTTCTGTCACTGATTTTGACAAGAGTCAAAATCATTTAACCAGGGGCTTCTGGGTGGTTTAGTCAGTTAAGCATCCCACTCTTGATGTTGGCTCAGATCATGATCTCAGGGTTGTGAGCTCTGCTTCAGGCTCTGCACTCATCAGGGAGTCTGCTTGAGGTCACCTCCCTTCCCTGCCCTGCCCATGATCCCTCTTCCTCTCTCTCTTAAAAAAAAATAAAAAATCAATTAACCATACATTTGAGGATCCCCTCTGGCTTTGGTATGTATTTCCCTGATGACTTGTACTGAGTGTAAGATTACATGCTTAGTGACTATTTGTCTTTGGTTTAAATCTTTTGCCCATTTGTAAAAATTGGGTTTTTGTCTTTCTGATATTGAGGTACAGGTGATTTTTGTATATTATTCATATCAATATTTTTGGTCAGATACACATACTGTAAATATCTGTTCTCAGTCTGTGACTGACTTTCATTTTCTTTGCTGTGTCTTTCAAAACACCAGTTTTTTATTTTGTTGAAGTGCAGTTTTTCATTTTCTTCTTTTATCCTTTGTGTTTTTGATATTCTGTCTGAGTGTCTTGGCTTACTTCGAAATTGTGAATCTTTTCTTCCATTTTCTTCTGGGAGTTTATAGTTTTGGCCTTTATGTTTAGTTCCGTGACCTAGAGCATGTGTGCGTGCACGTGTGTGTGTTTAAGATGAGGTCAGAGTGTCTTTTTCTACAGTGATGACATTTGCTCCTTCAGAAAATATCTTTTGAGTACTTACTGCCAGGCCCGGAGGTTACTGTTTTAACTAGACAGGCGTATCCGCTCCCTTCATGGAACTTAGTTTTTATGAAAGAAACAAGTTTTGTAAGTGCAGGGTTTAGTGAATCCCCTGAAGGGAACAGGAGGGTCTTGGCCACAGTGCCCGTTTGTCCTGACAGTGGCTGTGGAGGCCTCTTGTAGTTGGTGACCTGTGAGCTCAGGCAAAGAAGACGAGAAGGAACTAGGTGTTCAGAGACTTGGGGACCAGTTTTCTGAGGAACAGGTCGTGGCCTGAGATGGGGTAATGCCAGTGTGTGTGAGGATCTCAGAGTGTCCGTGGTTGAGATCTCTGGGGAGAGGAATCTTAGAGGCAGGGATGTGTTCCTGCAGGCCTGTGGAAGGGATTTGAATTTTATGCACGTCTCTGTCTTTATTCCTCAGTATGCCCTCTCAGTGTCAGACCTACATGTGGGGCTGCCTGCTGGGCGAATTCTTGTGGATGAAGCGCAGGAGAACTTGCTGTCTTCTGTTAACTGCCTCCTGACTTCATTTTCTGTCTTGGTTTAGGTGCCATTTCTTTCCCTGTTGTGCCAGCCAGAGCCCTTTGAATCAGAATGCCTAGTTTCCTGTTCCCATCCTGTTATGGAGAGAGGGCCCCTCACACACAGGAAAGAGAGAAGTCAGCTATTATTACAAGGCTTGTAGTGAAACAGTGGTCCCTTTTTAACCCCTTCCCTCAGTTCCAGTTCCCCAGAGGTAACACCTCTCCACCCGTGCATCTTGCTGCAGCTGTCTTGACCTCTGTACTCCCAGTTACCATGGCCCCACTGCTGCCTTACTTTCCAGTTTCTGGTACTGTCTAGATTTTGTAGTTGGGAAATGCAAATTTAGCTCTCCAAGCGGCCATGTTCTGGGGGACCCCACGCTATGTACGTGCCCCTACTCATTGCACCCACACTGCTCTCCTGATTCAATGAATAAAATCTGCAGCTGATGAGCTAAATCAGCCATTTTGCTTTACATTATTACAACTGGGAAAGTTGTTTTTAGCTGAATCTGAAAATGCACACAGATACATTTTCTTTTGTGTGAAACTTTGTCCTACCTGAGCTCAGCCTGGTATCCTTGAGTCCGGCACTCCCCTGGTCCTAGTCATCTGAAAACGGAGCCTGTCACCTGCTTTGGTGGCAGGAGCAAGTGGGGTTCAGTGGCCCTGACTGTGGGCACAGTTAGGGGTGTGGCTGCTGTTGTTCCTCAGACCCACCCTTGCTGCCGGAGCCCTTGAGGTCTGAGGAGAGGAGTTCAGTCCCTTGTCCTCCCTCGTCCAGCTTCCAGGCTTGGGTTTCCTTTTCTGTATTTGCTTTTCAGTTCCCCAGACATCTCTTATCTACTCTTTATTTCTGTTGGTCTGTGTCATTTTGTTTTACTTTACTCTCATTTGAATGGGGTTTCGAGGGCAGGAGAGAAAAACATATGTGCTCAGTCCACCAGTTGTAACAAGAGCTCAGGAACATTCCATTTTTATTTCTAAATACTGCTCATTCAAAGATCTCCACCCAGTCCCACAGCTTTGGTGCAACTTGTGGCATCTCCTACCCCCACAGTCCCTGACCGGACTCCTTGCCCTCAGTATTCCTGTGCTGAAACACATCCTGCAGAGTGGCCTGTCCAGGGCCCCCCACCTCCCCTAGCACCTGGGACCCGCAGCACGAGGGCCGTTGAAGCCCATGGGCTTGGCAGCAGACACAGCCCTCCGGGCGACCTGTGTGACCTCCTTGTCCTTGGAAATCCTTGCTCCAGTGCATTCACTGCAGTCACACCAAGTGGTGTCTGTTTTCCCAGAGTTGTCATGCTTTTGTTCGCTTTGCTTGGACTTTTGTCTGTGCTCTTCTTCCAGACGGAAGATCTGCATCCTCCCAAATCTGCCTCCTCATCAGAATTTAATCTGGTGGTCGCCTCCCACCTAAAGCTTCTCCTGGCTCCCGTAGTATCACTTGTGCTCTCTGGCTTCTGCTCTACCTTGTTGTTGTTCTCTTATTATAATTATTGTGCTGTGGTTTTTTTTTTTTTTTAACTTTTTGCATTTTTTGCAAACTTCTTTCATGGCTGGCTTAAAAGATAGTTGCATTGTTCTGTCTGCCTCTGCAATGTATCGGGATCACACACACACACACACACACACAGCTTTAACTTCATTGTATGCTCATGAGAGAGAAATGAGAAAGGCAAATGAAGCCTTCTTGTGCTAAAAAACGGTACTGACCTCACATGCCCTCAGAAGGGGCTTAGGGACTCCAGGGGTCTTCTACTACACTTTGAAATTCATTAGCCTAGCGGTAAGTAGTATTGTCAGTTTGGTGTGTAATCTTCCAGACTTTGCTTAAAATGAGAAATACTGTGTTATATATAATATACAGCATCATATTTACGTTTCTGAAGTTTTGTTTTTATTCTTAATATATATATATTTTTAAAGATTTTATTTATTTGACAGTGAGAGATACAGCCAGAGAGGGAACACAAGCAGGGGGAGTGAGAGAGGGAGAAGCAGGCTTCCCGCGGAGCAGGGAGCCTGATGCGGGGCTCCATCCCAGGACCCTGGGATCATGACCTCAGCCAAAGGCAGACGCTTAACAACTGAGCCACCCAGGCGCCCCATTCTTAATATATATAAGAAAGTTTTCTATATGAATTTGATATATTTGCCCTATTCTTCTTTTGCATTGTATTTTAATTATATTTTCAACTGTCATTTGCATACTAAATGTTGAACAGTGACAGGTTTATGAAATATAGTCGGAGATGCGTGTAGGGGCTGTATTTTAAAAAGATTGAAACAACAGGTAGGTAAGATTATTTTGTAAACACAGGAATGATTGAAGGCTTTTGATCAGGGTTGTGGAGAGATGAATAAAACGTTTTAAGCTTAATCTTTCAGTAATAATATGAATGAATGAGAAGAGTAGGAACTATAGGTAAGGAGATCATTTAGAAAATTATTGTAATTGTTTGGATTTGAATGTCTGAATGCTTGGAAGTAGGTAATGGTCCGGGGATTCCCAAGACAGGCAGGGAGGTGTGAAGGCAGTGTAGGGAGAGTGGAAATGACAGACTGATGACAGACAGTTACGGGTGGTGGGGCACAGCCTGGAGAAGGTGGGATCGCCCAGCCAGCTCTCTGTTGAAACATCAGTTTTGGGGGCAAGATAATCTTTCTGGCCGAATTTCTTTAGGGCCCTTCTAGCTCTAGGTTATTCCTTTCATGTCCTGTTTACCCTTCTACTATTCATTTAACAGCATATGCTTATACCGTGTGTGTGCCCCGCTCTCCTCAGTCTGAAGGCTGTTACAAGTCTAAAGTTACTGCATAAAAACCGCTTCCCTTAGCTGCTTCTCACTTCTCCTTTATGCTTTAAAAACACTGTAGAGAGACTGTTTTGGAAAGTTGAATTTATATTGCCCTTTGTATTTGGTTATAGATGTACTTACTGTAAAAGTCATGTCTATTCACATGGCCTGTGCATCTCTTAAATTGCTGAGTGATATATATGCGCTGATGCGATGCTGTGTGGCTAACAGGAACACATTATGCTCTGTTAATTTAATCACACAGATGCCGGACAGCTGGAGCACACATCGATGAAGCACTCTTCCCTGCAGCTAACACTAGGGAACACCTACCAAGCCTAATTAAAAAAAAAGTAAGTATGTGATTTCGACAGTGGCAGTTATGAGTGTATTCATTCTTTTATTCCTAGAAAATGACATTTTGTGGAATATATATATTATATATTAAGAGGTGCTTTAAGTGTTGGAGTTGATGATACTGTTCTTTCCACATAGGGTTTTTAAGAAAGTTACAGACATTAGTGTATCCTTTAAATGCCTTGATGTAATTTGTGAGAAGTGGAAGAGCTGTGTCTGGCCAGTGGAAAACTAAAAGTTGCCAGGAGACCAGCAGCCATGCAGGTGCACTGGGAACTGCTTCAGAATTCGGTTTTTTATGTCTGCAGCAAGATACCTTTGTACTGCTGTTTAGCTGGAAATTCTCAAGTCGGATGCAGAAATATCCAAGTTATTTATTAAATAGTTAAGTGCAAACATAAAGACACTGCTTTCCTCTGAGGTCTAGTTCACATTTGATTCACAACATTTTCACTCTTTTATTATTTAAAAGTTTTAATTGTGATTTCTTTATTTGAGGTAAACTGGTTTACTAGGAAACGTCAGAGTTGCTTTGTTTTCACGTGAGGATCCCTGTTGGGGAGGAGATTTGCAGGCTTTGTCCAAACTGAGTTAGACAGACTAGACCCATACATTTCCTGTAGGTTAAGGAAGACGATCCTGTGGGCGTCTCAGATTTTCTGTAAATGGTGAATCCTGTATCTCAGACATTTCATCTCGGGCAGGCTGGGATTTGCAGGGCAGTGATGGACAAACTTAACTCCAGTTTCTGTCCAGATCTCCTTCAGTTAGAGTGATGGACAAATTTAACTCCAGTCTCTGTCCAGATCTCCTTCAGTTAGAGTGATGGACAAACTTAACTCCAGTCTCTGTCCAGATTTCCTTCGATTAGAGGTGAATAGAGCCTCTAAGTCCCCACTCTTAAGTGATATGCCAAGCAATAGCTGTGTCTGCCCTTTTAGAAATAAAGGACTTATTTTAAAAACACATTAATAATATGAGTGTATTTTCATCGTAAAACATTGGGTAAACACAGATAAAGGCAAATACCTCTCTTAATGTCTCTTTCCTCAAAATAAGCAATTTTTGGTTTGACTTGGGTCCTTGCAGATGGTCTCCAGTACACGTACATTACAGACACACGCACGCATATGCACACAAACGCGCACACGTTTTGTACAGTGAGGTTCTGTGTTACATGTATTGTCTGGGAGATTGCTTTTTTCTTCTTCACGTAACAGTGTGTTTGACCATTTCATGACAGTGTATAGTAGCTCTTCACTCTTCCATATTTATTATACAGCATCAGTGTGTCGGTCTTGGATTCGTGCACCCTTAAATCATTGTCAGTTTTTACTAAGCACGTTGTTTATGTGACATGTTTGAGTTTATTTCTCCAGGTGGATTGTCTAGAAATGAAGTGACTGGGTCAAATGTACATGCACTTTAACAGTTCCACCACTAGTGTACAGGGGTACCTGTTTCTTGACACAGTGACTAGTGCTGCATATTATTAATCTTTGTCATTTTCCTTGATCTGAAGCATAAGTAATGACTGCTTACCCACCTCATTTAAATGTCCACTTGTGCCTGAAAACATTTCCTTTCCCTTTTCTAAGTGCAGTTGCAAAGCGAACATGACTTCAGACCATATTATTTTGGGCTCTTTGACAAGGTTCTTGGCTTCCCTCTCCCTTCTTTCTGTTGCCAGCCTGACCCTCTTGCTTGCTGTTCTTAAATTCACCAAGCATACTTGTGATTTAGAGCCACTGCATTGCATATCTGTTCCCTCTATCTGGAACATGCTTGCCCCAAACTTCATGCGCGTGACCATTTTTCTAACTTTAGTAGGGCTTTGTGCCAGAGTTCTTGTCTCAGGGAGACCCCCTCTGACTGCCCTGTGTACAGTGGTGTCTCCTTCCCACTGCTCCAGCTCTCCTGATCCCACTCTCGTGCTGTTTTCCTGTCTGTCCCGGGGACTCGCCCCTTTCTGATATACTGTAATAAGGGTGGCAGTTAGCTGGGGTTCAGTTGCCAACAAAGATTCACAGGACCCTAAAGGATAATGTTTGAGAATCTGGGGAGCACCCTGGGACCAGGGAGGCCCAGGGGAGACTCTTGTGTTGTGCTGGTCATGTACCTCTCTTGTCAGTACATTACCTCCCCCAACAGCAGAGCCCTCCCACTGGTGATAGGCAGTTGACCAGCTCTGGGAGTACAAATGCTCCCAGATTCTCTGGACTCATGGTTACAAAGCAACATTGTTCATTAGGACATTGCATGCTGTGCTTGTACTTCGGGGAAAACAGTTCAGGCCAGTTCCAGGCCTGCTGGAATTAACCCTCTTGACACACATAACCTCTATTTTACTTATTAATGATGTTTATTTTCTGTCATTCTTTATAGTAGAGTATAAGCTCCTGATAGCCAGAATCTTCTTCTGTTCCAAGACCAGTGCCTGACACATATATTTTTGTTAAATAATGAATGAGAGCAAGATGCTCAGTCAAGAACACAAGTGTGGGTGTGGGAAAGTTAACCGAAGACATTCTTTGGACATTAGCCTCAGGCTTCATCCTCTTTGTCACACCTTGTATGTGTATTTCGAGTTTTGGGGTTTTACTGGCTGAATAGAATTACTGTGATTTAAAGGCAATACAGCAGGATTCAATATTGGTTCCTTTCTTTGGTAGTTAGACAATAATTGTTTTTGTACTTTGTTACCATGTTATGATTTTGGGGGAGGGGGAAGGAGGAGAGATAATTTTAGAGTAACAAAAATAAGGAAAACGACTAATTTTGTTTAAGAACCTTCATGGAAACTAAGATTGCTGGGATCCTGAAAATGCCTCAGAAAAACGTAACTACTTAGTGTACAGTCTTGTATCTAGTCTTTCAGTTCTGCTTCAGTTCTTAGGCGCGGAAAGAAGGAAATATTGTGGTTTCACATGCAGTGCAAGAAATGCCTCTGTCAGGTTTTACTTGCGGTGTTGTTGACAGGTATCAGAAGCGTTGGGAACAGGTTGTCTCGTTACACAGCTGTGGTACAGTAGTATTCATTTTTATGTCCTTTCTGCACAGAGGAAGTGTATGCAGCCCAAAGATTTTATTCCTAAAACACCGGAACATGATAAAAGGCTTCAGAAGAAATTTGAGAAAATGGCTACAGAGCTACAAAGGCAGAAGAGAAGTCTGGGTGAGTCCAGGAATCCAGCGCGGTCCCGTGCACCTGTTTCAGCTGCCGGACGGCCGGTGGTTCCCCGGGAGGATCTGGCTGCGGGAGACTGGACCGCTGCTGCCGGAGGGCCATGGTGTGAGCTCATGGGCCAAAGTCTCCATCACTCACCACATCGATGGAGCTTTTTACTTCAAGGAATGACTATGGAAAAACAGATTTTGACTAAGAAGCCCTAATAGAATAAACCCCTGTTCATTTCTTTGTTCTTTGTATCTCACTTTGTGTTTTTAATACTTGGTCTTTTTGTTTTGTTACCTAGAATAGGGAAATGTTAGATAATATATTCTTTCCTTTATTTCACTTTAAATATAATTTTTATCTTTCAATTATTCCTCACTAAAGCTAAAAAAAAAAAAAAATGAAACACATTTCACATTTCATTGTCTTTGGGCTTTCAGAATACCTATTTACAAATTAGCCCATAGTTGTATTTTTGCTCTTTTAAAGGTATATTTTCTTTTAACTTTGCCTTTTGTTTGCTTTTTTTGCCTCCAGCAGTTTGAATTTTATGTTCATTGGTTCATTTTTCTTTTTTTTTTAAAGATTTTATTTATTTATTTGACAGAGATAGCGAGAGCAGGAACAAAAGCAGGGGGAGTGGGAGAGGGAGAAGCAGGCTTCCTGCTGAGCAGGGAACCCGATGTGGGACTCGATCCCAGGACCCTGGGATCATGACCTGAGCCAAAGGTGGATGCTTAACAACTGAGCCACCCAGCCTCCCGGTCCAGTTTTCTTTTTAAATATCCTACTTGGAGTTCACAGAGGTACTTGAATTCTTTTTCCCCCTTCTGTGCATCAGTTTGTATATTGTCTATTGATCTTTTTTTTATAGTTCGTTAATATGTTTTCCTGCCATGTCTAATCTGCTATAAAATCCATTTATTCAGTTCATAATTTTGGTTATTTTATTTGCAGTTCTAGGGTTTCTGATTTTTTTTATAGATTCTGTTATTCTGATTAAATCACTCACATTTTTTCTTTTCATCTTTCTTTGCTTCTCTCTGCAATATCTAGAACGCCTCTGTTGTTTTATATGATGTTTTTTCTCTTGTTTTTTGTCATATACGTCCTGTCTCTTAGTAGGAATGGACGGTTTTTGTAATTGAAGACAAGTCATTAGTTATAAAATATGCTTGAAGCTCTAGGCATTATTATTTTCTTAGACACAAAGTTTCTAGTTTCCTCTGCTAAGCAGATGGAGGGGGGCCTTGTTGGCTTTATCTGGACTGATTTGAATAGGAGCTTCACTGACTTTCGGTAAGGCTTGGTAGACTTCTGATTTGACATTGATGCCAGAGTGGCCATCTAGACCTTTCCTTTCCTTTCCTTTTTTTTTTTTTTTTTTTTAAGATTTTTATTTATTTATGAGAGAGAGAGAAAGAGAGACAGCAGGGGCAGAGGGAGAGGGAGAAGCAGGCTCCCCATTGAGCAGGGAGCCTGACGTGGGGCTCGATCCCAGGACCCTGGGATCACGACCTGAGCAGAAGGCAGACACTTAACCGACTGAGGCACCCAGATGCCCCCGTCTAGACCTTTCCACTGAAAGCCTGGCACGATAACTAGGATCTCTTCCCCTGACTGGTCCTGAACTCCCATTTTCATCTCTCAGTGAAAATACACCACAGATAACTTTCCACCATTTCACGGAAGAATTCGACTTCACTTTTAGTATCCTGCCATTTGTAGCTTCAGAATTGGGCAACTTTCTTGAAGATAAAATCATATACATGCAAGGATCTGTTTTCTACTACACCCTGTTTAGTGGGATTTGGTGCCGCAAAACCTTTGGTTTTCTCTTTAGTTTGTTGATACTGATAAACACCTAGCTTGTGTCTTTGTTTCTCAGCAACTTCTCTGTGCCTGGTCAAAGACTGGACCTTCAGCCTCTGCCCCAGGGGTCTTAATGATAAATCCTCCTGGGGATAAAAACATCCACTGCTTGTCAGCTGGCCTCTCAGTGCTCCTCCTTTCCAGAATCTTGACTCCTCTGGTCCTGGTCTCTTCAATAATTCCCTGATGCTTTTACGCAGACATTATTTGTATTTTATATAGATTCTATATTTTCTTTTTCTCTGTGTAGGCATTAGTTGGCTTCAATATACTTTATTTCTTTGTCTTGAATCATTTGTAAAACCTTAAAGCACTTGAACAGTGGCATAATCACCGTTGTTTGTGGTTGCGTTTTGCACAAGGCTACAGATACCACGTTATGAACTTGGGAGATCTAGATAGCAACAAGCTGCTTCTCTGGAATCCAAAAATAGGGAAATTTTTGTCCTGATGTGTTTAATCATAGAGTCATTTCTATTCTTTTTTTTTTGAAGCGTAATTGACCGAACAGTAGTTTCAACTATATGGTGTATTGATTCACCGTTTATATATGTTGTAAAATGATCACCACAAGTCCAGTTAACCTCTATCACCGTATTTACAAAGCATTTTTTTTCTCATGATGGCACTTTCAAGATCCGGTTTCCCCAACTACTTTTCAAATTGTAGTATGGTGTTACTAACTGTAGTCACCATGCCATACATTACATCCTATGACTCATTCATTTTATAACTGGGAACTTGTACCTTTGGAGCCCCTTCACCCATTTTGCTCATCCCTCCACCCGGGGCCTCCGACAATCACCAGTCTGTTCTCTCTACCCATGAGCTTTGTTGTTTTGATTTTTGTTTTCTCATTTTGTTTATAGATTCCACATATACTAACATCATACAGTATTTATCTTTCTCTGTCTGACTTATTCCACTCAGTGTAATGTGCTCTAGGTCTATCCATGCTGTCACGAATGGCAAGGTTTGTTCTTTTTTATGGCTGAATAGTATTCCTCTGAGTGTGTATGTGTGTGCGTGTGTACACACCCCATTTCTTTATTAATCCATAGTGGACATGTAGGTTGTTTCCATGTCTTGGCACTTGTAAATAATGTTGCAGTGAACCTGAGGGGGGGTGCAGATATCTTTTTGCATTAGTGTTTTCCTTTATTGTTTTTTTTTTTTTTTTTAGTGTTTTCATTTCTTTCAGGTAAATAAATACCCAAAATTGGAATTACTGGATCTTTTGGAAGTTCGATTTTTAATTTTTTAAGAAAGCTCCATAGAGTTTTCCACAATGGCTATACCAATTTACATTTCCATCAAGAGTATGCAAGAGTTCCTTTTCTGTACATCCTTGCCAACACTTGGTTATTTCTGGTCTTTTTGATAATAGTCATTCTAATATGTGGTTGGAATCTCATTGTGGTTTTGATTTGCATTTCCCTCCTGATGAGTAGTGCTCTTTTTTATGTACCTGTTGGATATTTGTATGTCTTCTTTGGAAAAATGTCTTGTTTAGATCTTCTGCCCATTTTAAAATTCGATTTTTTTTTTTTTTGCTACATGTATTCCTTTAATGATTTATAAAAATACTTTACAACATCATGAAACTCTAAAGTACCATATGTGTTTTTTGCATTTCTCTTTTTTGCCTTTTTCACTACCTAAATTCAGTGTTTCAGACCAATCCCAACACATCAGTGATACATGTAAGCAATTTCGGTAACTATATAATGCATGGCATAAAAATAAGAAGTGCTAATTCCTCTACTTTTTTGTTGTAGTGTATATTGCCATATTACAAATTCTCTGTATTTTGAAATTTTTCATGCAGAATTATCAAGCTTTATTTTAAATCTCTCATGGTAATGCAACAGAATTGACTAGAACATTTAGCTTGTATATACAGTGCTGCTGGATAATTTCCAAAAACATTGCCTTTATCATTTGTTTTTGTGCTGAGTCATCCCAGTGCCTGAGAATCAGGCCTCTTTTTCTTGGTGCCATGCTGGTCCCTCCCAGCCTCTCGCTAACTGTTCTACTGTGCTGCTCCAGCCAGAGACACATGGAGTAACTCTTGACATCCCTTTCTGCCTGATGCCAGTTACCCACCATGATCCTTACCCCCTGCTTCTGGATGATTGCTTGACTCCTCCGCCGATCTTTCTCTAAGCATCAACCCCAGGGGAACCCTCCTAGCGGCTCCTTGACTGGTCCCTAGAGGCGCTGTGTCCTCAACCACCCATCAGCTGTACTTGCATGAGAAGGGTGTAAACCAGAAGTCAGGTGCACACCCCACCCAGGGCTTCTACTTCCTCAGGTCATCGTAAGGAAAAGTATTTTGGATGGAACCCCGTGTTTCACCTGCCCTGCAGCACCACTTGCCCTCTGTGGTCTGGTCAGGTCAGCCCTTGTTACCACTGTCCTGTCAGCTTTATACTCTTGCTTTTCAGGCCTTCTTCTTACACCACAGTAGTGGTGTATTTTAAAAGAATTTGGCAAAATGGTACTGAAAAAAACTTTTATCTTTTTGGATCAAATTTATATCTTAATAAAAATTGCCTTTTAAACACTACAAATATAAGGTATTACAGATACAACTGACATGCCTGCATATTGGCAGAAGTGTAGTTAGAGTTGTTCAGGCTTAAGAGTTGCAAAGAAGATACTGAATGATTCTTGGTCTTTTTATTGGTGAGTGAGGGGAGGTGGTCAGAGCCCTGAAGTTCTCCTTGAGCATATGCCAGGTATGGATTCCAGAAAAACACATACCTGTGCACCCACACCCAGTTTAGCCATCATTTCATGGTTGACGGACTCCTGACCCCAAAGTTGATATGTGTGTCTGTTGAGGGTCGGAGAGGGTTGGTTAGTGGTGGTGGTTTCTGAGACCTAGAGGTAACACTACTCTTAGAGGCAGAACTGTTTCTACACCCATCTTAGGTTCTCAGCTCATAGAACCTTAGTGCTTTTGTTGAACAAGGAGAGGCAATTGTGGAAAAGTAAGATATAAGGGAACCAAAGGAGGATAAGAGGTCCTTTAATAAGGCCTGATTTACAGAATTCTCTTGGCGTCAGCTCCCCTTCTCTGGTGACAAAGTGGAGGGGGTGCATCTTTCAAAGGGGAGTTTTATCTCCTGCCTTCAGGAAGAAGCTTGGTGTGGGGTGGGGAGTGTCAGAGCGCCTTTCTTTCACCTGCTGTGATTTAAGTGCATTCTGCTCAAAATAATCCTTACGCCAAAGTGACATGTTTGGGGTGATATATTCTGTTGCTCTTCATCAGCATTTAGGAACCAGATTGCACTCTGCCTTTACCTTCTCACTAGTTGTGTGATCCTGGATATAAACAAGTTAACTTTTGTGTCTTGGTTTCTTCATCTTTACATGGGGAGACTGATAATCTGATGCACTGGGTTTGGGAAAGGTTGAATGAAACAGTGACGTGTTGTGCTTAGCCCAGTGCCTGGTGCATGACATTCCTCAGCAAACGTTAGCCAGCAGTTTTCGCACCAGTGTTACTGCTCGTGGGCTGGTGGGCTGAAGATAGACTTGGTAGCAGTGGGTAATGATGTTGCAGGGGACGAGGAAGACCGTGGGTGTGGGGGGAGGGGGTTGTTCCTCGAAAGGAATCCTGTTGTTGAAGTATTAAACCTTCTGGCCTTTTATTTTTTTAGCTAAATAAAGTTCTGTTTATTTTCAGATAATGATGTACCTGTCCTCTTATTTGAATCTAATGGCTCATTGATGTATAGTCCCACAATTAAAATGTGCAGCGGCCAGCATAGTCTAATGGAGAGGAGATTACAGGAGATGAAGGAGAAAAGGGAGAACCTCTCCCCTACCTGTAAGTGCTTGCATTTTATAAAGTGAAAGGCAGATTGTTGGGTGAGTAAGTTGTGCTAGAAGGGTTTTTTTCTCTTTACCTAGGTATTTTAGTTTCTTGATTCTAACAGATTTTTATCTATTTCTGGGTAGACTTTGTTAATATTTTCTTCCAGAAAATCTTATGCTTCATTGAGATTTTTAAAGCCTATGTTGAGTTTATAGTTTTAAAGCATATATTCTAAGCACATATTGGGTGTGTAGTGTTGGATGTATAGGTTGAGAATCCTATTTTTTATAGCCCCTTTGTAATTTTTAAAATCTCTGGGGTATTTTCCTTTAAAAAAAAAAATCAAGCTCTTCTGTTGAGGGAATCTGCTTTTAGACTAAGTATCTCATGCCTTAGTTTTTGTTTTTCTTTGTTTCTGTTATATTAAATTTTTTTTTTTTTAAAGATTTTATTTACTTGAGAGAGAGTGAGCAAGCTTGAGCAGGGGAAGAGCAGAGGGAGAAGCAGGCTCCCCACTGAGCACAGATCCTGACATGGGGCTTGATCCAGGGACTCTGAGATCATGACCTGAACCGAAACCCAGAGTTGGGTGCATTGACCAACTGAGCCACCCAGGTGCCCCTCAAAATCTCTTCTAACTTTATATCCTATGGTTTAATCCTTTTTTAACCTGATACATGTAGATTATTTTTTATGAATCTCATCATCCGTAATAGATTTGAGTAAGTTTTTTGTGCTTATTGTTTTGTAGTAGGTCTGGGAAATGAAGGACCAGGTGTAAGTCGATGTTTGTGTGGAAGAGCAGAATGTGTTGGCTTATCATGGGCTTCATCTACTAACATGTCAGTGTTGTATCTGATGAAGTGTGCGATTATGTTTTCAGCTTCGCAGATGCTTGAAAAGTCTCATGATAACCCAGCTAACTCCCCATGTGAAGCTTCTTGGAACATTTCACATGATACATTGTGTTCAGGTAAAATTATTTTCTTTTCTGTGATATATTTAAACTATGAGAACATGGTGATTTTCTTATTTGGAGTATCTTCTGATGTCAAGAACAGTTGGTTAAAAACTAGAATTCATGAATTTTACCCTGAAATTGGTATTAAAATAAAAAATAGATATTGTAATACAATTAGGGCATAAGAAATTGCATGAGTTAAACCTCCTTTTTGGCTCCTACAGTTTTTCTCTTAGGCATTTGCTTTCTTGGCACAGAATCAATTGCTCATTTTTTTTAAAAATTCATGTTCTGTGTACTAACTTGCATGCAGTATAAACTGTCTTACCGAGAACAGTGTGAGAAATTCTTGTTTCACACCATGGGTAAAGACTCTGGAACATGTGACTGAAGGGGGTCAGTGAGCTGTGTAGACATCATTAAAAAAATTAGAAGGTAAATGGCAGAATTTCTGCCTAGAAACAGAGTGTTGGAAAGAATAAAATTAGGGTTTTATATTATACGTACACTTGAAATGTGGGAGCCCGTGTTTCACTTTGAATGATAATTTTTCATGCTTATATAGCTTTCCTTTGAGTAAGTTTTAAGAAATGTGATATAACCACCCAGTGTCACCTACGGAAGGGCCCAGGTAAGTAGCAGTGCTCTGAAAGCCACAGCAGTGACAGGTGACAAACAGTGGGAAGGTGTCAGGAGTTTAACCACGGCTTCCTGTAAGTGGGGCTTATTCTTATAATCTCTTCAGTGTGTATCAAAATTACGCATCTGTCTTAAATAATCTCTTTCTTTTTATTTTTTACTCGATGTTCTTATATAAGTTGGACACGAGTGGTAGTAACTAACAGATTTCGTTTTTCCAGTGTCTTATATGCTGTACCTCATTTAATTCTCTCACTGGCCCTACAAAGTACATACCATTGTCACTCCCTTTGTGTCCATGAGAAAACTAGGCCAGAGAGGTCAAATAGCTCGTAAAAGTTGACATCGGTTGTGAGTGGCTAGCCCAGGATTCGAACTTTGGCAGTCTGACCTCAGAATTTATGCTTCATGACATGCACACTGCTTGTCAGCTTTTTGAAAAGTGTGTTAAGCTTGTTGAGCTGCTCATGCTAAAATTGTCTTGTATCTCTAGCTCCTCACTTGGAGACACGCAGGCTCCCTGACTTGGTGTGGGGACAGTGCCACCCCCGCTAGGGGCTTCCCTCCACTCCCTGCTGGTTACCTCCGTTCTTCTTTAGAAGGAGAGCCTTTAGTAGTTTTGGGTTAAAGGCTTCAGATTCCAGAAAATAGTGTCTGTGCTCCGGGAGCTTCTAGGCTATTGAGAGGGACAGATAGGAATACTAATAATAATAGGACACACGCTTTTGGGAACTTCCGGCAAAGTTCTGCGTAACAGAGGAGGATGTGTGTAACTAGCCCTGGTGAACTGGGAGGATTTGGAGATTTTTCAACATCTGAGGTGGGTTTTGAGTAGGATTGACCCAGATTAAAGCGTGGAGTGAAGGGAAGGCCTGGAAGTAGAACATGTGTAGTTTTCAGGAAATGGGTGGCAGCCTAGCAATGCTCTCAAGAAATGTATAGAACATGTGGGAAGTCAGAACCATAAGATCTCCCAGGTGGTTTGCTTTTGAGTATAGATGCAGCATAGAGGACAGGGAATTCAGGTGGGCTGCGTCGTGGAAGGCTAGACCTTGACGTAGACGGTAGCATTAGTTCTTACCTTTTAGAATTATTGACCTCCTTGAGAATTTAATGACAAGGTGTGGATGCTTTTCCTGGAAGGAAGTGCACATGTATATTAATGTTCAGAAACTGAGCGTAACAGTTTTAGAGGTTTGTCCCCTCCCCACAGCCCCCATGCCCTCGATGCCCGGTTCCTTAGTGAAAAATGCTGGCCTGAAAGGTGTCCTCAGGTGGAAATGAGAAGAACCAGGATATGGTCGGTACTCTTTTTAACTAATAACTATGTTTAAGAAGTGCTACTTTATTGGTTAACCGAAAGTTACTTTTATAATAATTGAAACCATTTAAAAAGTTAATTCTTCGTTAATAATTTCCAGATGAATCCTTTGCTGGTGACCTGCACTCATCTCTTGATGATCTTTTTGGAAACGCGAGATGTGGAAGTCAGGAAGGGAAACTGGAAGGAATTATGGATGAAATTAAAAGTGATGTGTGTGTTTCTTCACCTGCACTGGGAACAGGGAGCATCCATTCATCAGCATCTCCCGGTTACCTCAGTCAGTTAACACCTCGGAAACCCATGGGTAGTCTTTCCAAAGAAGAGATTCTTCTGCCAGGAGATCCTGCGGGTGAGGTAGTCACCCCGGACAAGCAGGGAGCAGCCAGGATGGTGTTTGACGAGAAACACAGCTTGTCCCCTATGTTATCTGCAACCAAACGCCGCCCTTCGGGACATTCACGATCCAAGAGCTCCTCAGCAAAGAGAAAAAGAACATCTGAGAACTCAGATGCACCCCGCGAAGAGAGACTGAAGAAGAAGAGGTGCGGTGGGAAGCCTGCCGGGCCGCGGGTGCAGCTGTGGACATCAGGAAGCCACCTGCAGCTCCCAGCTGGGCCTGCTGTTGAGACTCCTGGTTGTGGGGTGTCCTCGTACGATGATTATTTTTCACCTGATAATCTTAGGGAAAGGAATTCAGAGGCTCTTCTTCCTGGATTTCAGCCATCTTCAGGCCTTGCTCGGTTCAGCTGCAGGGGAGGTCTTTCTCAGAGGGAGAGAAGAAACCTACTGCAGATGGCTGACTTTTCCTGCATTGGTAAAAATCCCAGGTCAGTTGACATGACCAATGTAACAGCAAAAACTAGCTGCGGTCTTCAGAAGCCTACACAGCACACAGCAGACATGATATGGGGTTGCCTGACCTCTGAGGGAATGTGTGCCGCTGAAGGAACCCCAGGCTGTTGTCAGCAGGCTGGTGCTCAGAGAAGAGCAGGCCCGCGTGCAGGAGGGAACAGATGCTGTCATGTGGATGATGATCCCACTCTGCCGCAGGGGCATGGACGGGAGGGACTTGATGGCGATTTCACTCCTCTGGAAGGGAGCAGCACGGAAATGAAAGAATTGCTGGACGTGAGAAGCGTGCAGAAAGAAGATAGCACTTCTCGAATGTGGAATTCATCTGACGGTGAAAAGCAGCGTGATCATGAGCTCGATTTTGTGGGTGATCGTACTGTGGACAAAGCTACAGAAGGAAGGGAACCGTCATCCAGTGGACATGATGGAAGTATGTGAATCTCCTTTACAAGTACCTTTGTTGCAGGAATATGTGCTGGTGTGGCCGTCTTGTAATGTCATCATCACCTTTCCATAATTAAATAGTTCCTTTTTTCCTTTTTTTAATTTTAAAGAATGTGTGTGTGATATTTTCCAGTGATGCATTCTGTAGGGATAGGTGCTTACCCCCCTCTGGAGTTTCTAGGTGTCTGGGTCCAGTCTGCTGTTAGGAATACATCTCTCCCAAGCCTTTCCATGTAGGGGCCAAGAGCCAGTGATGCCTAATGTGAATAGTTGACTGGAGCGGACACTCCCTTGTCTCTGGAGCCTCTTACAAAGATAACATGACCTTGTGCACAGAAGCATTCTGCTAGAGGATTGAGGCTGTTTATTTTAGAAGGGAAAGTAAGACAGTATAGGTATTGAATCCATCAAGAAGAGAGAAGGTACAAGAAAGTAAATGTGCAAATACATTATCAGTATTTATTTTGAAGAAACTTTGGGCAATGTTAGTTATAAAGAAAAAAAAACATTTTTGCTCAGGGTAAGAAGTTCATTGTAACAGGCCTTGTTTGGCTTCTATTTATTTTGCTTTAAGTGTATCACTTAAATAGATTTTCTCCTGTGTGTAATTTAATTGTGACCATCGTAACGAATTCTGTAATTGTGGTAATTGTGTCAAAAGTAACAACATTAGAAAACATTTCACACTTTCTGATTACAAGCACAAATAAATGTCAGCAGTCAAAAGTGATGAAATCTTGAACTTTAGCCATCTTTACATAAAGATTAGGCTAAAATTTTTATAAGACCAACTTTATTCTTCAATTTTTGTCTGCTCTCACCATGATTTTAACCGCCCTTTTCAAGCTGGAAAAGTTATGGGTGTGGAAATAATCACTGATGTGTATCTTTTGCTTGGGTATAAATTCCCCAAAATAGTCTCATGTAAGAATTAATTTTGTATGTTTTTAACCTTATTTTTTATATCTTAGCTTTCTGAAAATATATAAAATTTGACAAACTATTTTATGTTGGGTTAGGCTTAGTTGTGTTTTCAAAATATTTATTTTAAAATCTTGTTGACTCTAAGGTTAATATAAATCAGTAGATATATAGAATTGTTTTGGTAGTTAAGAATATCCTGTTCTTAAAGCTTACATTCTCATTTTTCTCAGTTTTTATCTTGTTTATTTTTAAAGCCTCTGAATAATATTTAATGGCGTGCAAATATAAATTAAGTGAAAAAAAGGCTGGTTTCAGACAGTGTGGTGCACCCCATAACCCCAGTGTTGTTAAGATAAGAGTGCAGTTCTCCTTGGAAGCAGGATGTTCTAGGACTCAGCCCCGTGTCCACCGTCCCCTGGGGCCTGGGGCGCGTGGAGGACCATGAGGGGCAAGCAGTGGGCCTTCCAGGAGACTTCAGATTTCAGCATCACATGATGGGGGCTGTCACGGCAGTGGGGTGCAGCCAGGGCCCTGCGGTCACTAAATTTTACTCAGAGATGGAACAGACATTCTGTGTGGTCTAATATAAAGATATCTTTTAGAGTTGCCTTGTTTTATGTCATTCCACAGAGACAGAAGATCATTGCATGTTAGGGCAGGAGACACTTAATGTATTGTCTAGCCTAAATCTGATCCCTTTGTTTTAGAGTGAGAAAATCAAGACCCCCTGATGTTTTAAGTAGTCTATGATCAGCCCAGCTGGTTCCCCAGCTCTGTCTGGGAGTTTTCCGCAGACAGGAGGGTAGAGCCTGCAGCTTCCTGTCAACAGTCCGTATGTGCTGGAATTGGGGATCGGTAAAAATACTCTGTACATCAAGCGATACCTCCAAATCCTCTATGTTGAAATAAAAGTCTTTTTTGTCAGTTTTTGTTTGCAGTTCACTTGTACTCATTGCCCTTGTTGATCTCTAAGGTAGATAGTGTGCAGTTAGGGTCACAAGAACAAGTTACAGGGAGGTTCACTAACAAATATGAGAATATGAACAGAGAGAAACTGTTATTTATTTTTTAAAATCTCTGAAATTGCATCAACCAGTAATTTTTTTGTTTTTAAACTTCTCTCATTTTATAAACAATATGCAAATATACGCTCACTGTAACAGAAGTTGCTAAAAAGAGGAGATTTTCCTGTCCTCCTGCTCGCTTACCTCCTTCTGTTGGTTCCCCGGACATGTGTGTATCCCGAGCACCCATCTAGCTTGCTGGGAGATGGCAGAGGAGGGAACGGGGTGTGTCTCTCACAGAGGTCACGCCTAGTGAGGAAGGCACAGTGGAGAAAGGTGAGCACAACGTCAGTCTGCGAGCCATGTGACAGACACAACCACAGCCGTGCAGGCAGTTCTCAGGGGCGACCTTAGATCTCAGGCCAGGCAGCAGAGAGGAGGGAGCCCTGTAACTGCTCGAATCACGGTTCAGTCTGAGGAAACCGCAAGTACAAATGTCCTGAGGTAGAAAATGCTTGCAGGGACTGCACAGGGGCCAGTGAGGCTGCATCTCACTGGGCTGAAGGAAGGCCGGGAAGAAATGAATTAGAAAGGCAGCTGGGAGCCAGATCCTAGGGCTCGAGTACCTGACAAGACTTGGAGTGGTTTGCTTTAACTGTGATAAGAAGCCCCTGGGGGTTTTACACAGGGGAGTCGCCAGATGTAATTTCTGTGGTTCACGTCACCCGGGATGCTTCATGGAGAACGAACCGGTCAGAGTGTCTGCTAGAAACAATGCTGCCAGTCTTTCAGTGCATTTCCTTCCAGGCAATGTGTGTGTGGGTGCGCACGCGTGCATGCCCAACAGGTACAAGTAGATGTTTCAAGGGGATTTTATTGCATCTACAGGATTATGTTATCTTACTAAGATTTGCTTATTTATTTATTTTAGGGAGAAAGAGAGCCTGAGTCGGGTTAGAGGCGGAGGGAGAGAGAGAATCTTAAGCAGATTCCACACTCAGCACGGAGCCCGACTCAGGGCTCCATCTCACAACCCTGAGATGAAGAGTCGGACACTTAACCGACCGACTAAGCCAACCAAGTGCCCCTTAAGATTTGCTTTTTCAAAATGTTAGATATTTCCACACTGGCATCAGTAGAGTAACAGATCTAACTTCATTTTTTAATATAATCCACTTTAGGTGGGTCAATGAATTTTTTGTGTAATGAATCAGATAATAACTATCTCAGGCTTTGTGACCCAGGAGGCAAAATCAAGATATGTAGGTACTTACCTTAAGAGAAAAAAAAAAAGACATTTTTAACAGAATTTTTATTGACACAACTCACATAAAATTGAGTGCAGTTTTTTTTTTTTTGTAATATAAGTCTAATGAGAAGAGCAGAATTCTATTTTCGGGAGAGGAATAACTTTTCACTTAATTGGGGTTCAAATTGAGTGTTCCCATCATCAAAACTGATGGCAAACATTTAGTGAGGTAGACATACAATAAGATTTTATGTGTTTTCCTTTTGAAAATGCCTTTTCATACAGATAGGTACTGCCAAATACTGCTGTCAGTCCATAAGCAGATGGTTTTCATCAAGCACGTTCATTGCATAGAAGCTGTTTTGGAAATCTGTTAGAGTCTTCACTTGGTATGTGGCTTTCAGTGTGTTCTCACATTGCAGATGAATCACTTCCAGTGAAGATTAGGTGGAAGCTCCTCAGTATTTGGATGTTCTTGCCTCGAGGCCTAGAAAACCTGGAACGGTAGCTTGAGTGCAGGGAGTATGTCCACATCACATTTGCGTGGGAGTGGAGATCTCGCTTCTTGCTGTGACCTCTGACACCACAGGACAGAAAGTGTATAAAGCTGCTTGGTGTTACTTAACTGTTGAGATGGCTTTCCACCACCCGTAGCACTGCTCACCAGAGCTCTTGAGACTGCCGCCTGAGACTGATTTTAATTGCCGAGTAGATGAAAGCTGACCGGTCCTGCTGAATCAGTGCACAGTTGGCTCCTGCTTGTTTCTCCATGATACAGGGGGCTGAGATGCTTCCAGTGGTGCCTCATGGCCATTGGCAAAAACAGAAGGAAACCCTTTCATACCCACACCCTCACCTTGTCCATTGGTTTAATATGCAACTTTCTTCTTGGGTGTGCTTGATAAAATTTTACATGTCAATACACACATTTGCTGTATCTCAGCAGTTTGGCCCTGGCCGACTATTAGATTCTTTTTCATAGGGAGTGGTCACCAGTTATTAGAGTTTGATGAAGGTTAGACTAGACTCTTCTAGTCTCAGACACACAGATGTTAAACATCTACTGGCAAGCAGATGGAGAACTGTCCACAATACAGACCTGTATGCTGAAGTCCCAGGTGTTGTCCTTCAGGTGAACCCTCCATACCTTATCTGAAAGGTGTACTAGCCACAGACAAAATCCTAGGGTTATATTTCTGTAAACTTGTCAGCATCAGGCCACCAGATGTCCTTTGACCCTGCAGTTTCTCATAGGGCCGTTTAGGGATCAAGTCTTGGATGTCATCCCCAGGGATACAAGCTGCAGCTCATGCTGCGTTATTCATACATGGGGAGAGGGATCCCCTGTAATATATTAGTCAATTCCAATTTTCTTGAGTCCATGAATTTAACTGGAGAAACATCTCTGACATCCATTATGCTGATTAACAAACTGATGACGTCACCAATTATAGCTCATTTCTTTGATCCATTTTGCCAATTAGCAAAATGTCTAATAACAACTGGGCAGAAGGATTTCTGGGAGTTGTCTCTTGAGTGTGGTATTTGTTAACCTGTTAACTGACCACTCCTGGAGTGGCTGTTTTGGATGGAGGAGAATTAGCACACATATTCGTATCATATCGTCTATGCTGAAGCACATATTTTAAATTACCTCACAGCCTTCATGATAACAATGTTCTTAGTGCATTCCTCCCTGTGAGAGAACACATCGTGTCTGCCTGACTTCCCTTGGTCAGTGGTCACTGCCTGTAGCTCTGGGTTGGGAAGGATTATGAGGCTTCATCCTGGCTTTGCAGGAAAAAGCACGTTAAATAGTACTATTACTTAGAAAATGATTAATATGGCTCAGTAAGGGGACACCTGGGTGGCTCAGTTGGTTAAGCGTCTGCCTTCGGCTCGGGTCATGATCTCAGGGTCCTGGGATCTAGCCCTGAATCCATCTCCCTGCCCAGCGGGGAGCCTGCTTCTCCCTCACCCTCTGCTGCTCCCCCTGCTGTGTGCTCGCTCGCTGTCAAATAAATAAATAAAATCTTAAAAAAAAAATTTAATAAGAATGAAGCCCATCCAGTCATAAGCATTTAGATATTATTTTGCATATTCTGAGTATTTCTTCAAGAGAAAGTGTGAATTAACTATTGTACCAAGTAACTAGGCATACCTATATATGTATTTCTTAAATATTTTAAATTGAAGAGTAATGATTGAATCTTTTGACAATTCAAGTAATACACAAGTATTGAGAAGAGTATTTCTCTCAAGCCTCTTCCCCACAACCTGTCAGTCTACTCACTGTAGGTAAGCAATCCCAACAGCTCAGCATAGGTTGGTCAGCCTTAACGGGAAGACTGGCTATAAGGAAGGTGTTAAAATCTATTCATTATTTGATTGATTTGTTCATCTATTTCATTTATTCATTAATATGTTTGCTATTCACCTACAATGTTCAAGGTACTGGCATAAATATAAGGGGAGATAAGGTTGATATGAAGCTCTATCCTTTCCCTTAACAGAGCTTAGACAGGGAAGATACAGTTGAGATAATCATATGCAAGTATCAGGGAATTTGAAAGATGTTACTCCAATGATCTCTACAGTGATTATAAAGGAAAGTATTCCATATCTTTTGGTGATCATGATTAGATTTATTTTTGAATTCATATTTTATTAGATGAATATATATATATATTTTCCTTTGGTTAGCTGGGTTTTGTTTGCATAGAACACATGAATAACTTGCATGTATCTCAAGTCCTAAAAGTATATATGGAAAGGATTTCTCCTAGGAGTCTTTTAAGGCTCTTTCTACAGTCTTAAGGTTTTACATTCTACGTTGTTCTTAAATAACTCATTATTCAGATTTTAGGGACTCAGAAGAAATTTCCTGGTGAGATATTGTTAAGCAAAATGTTATTAGACATTTTGCTAATTGGCAAAATGGATCAAAGAAATGAGCTATAATTGGTGACGTCATCAGTTTGTTAATCAGCATAATGGATGTCAGAGATGTTTCTCCAGTTAAAGTGTTTTAATGTTTTGTACCAATGAATACTGAGTGTTTAGATGTATTACTAGTACCAATGCTAGTCTTAATTCTGTGTCTTGGAAGTACAAAAGCAGGATAAGCAGGGGGCTAGGTGTTGGAGATAAGAGTGCATTTCTGGCTCCTCTTCCCTGAGCACAGTGTCGACGTGGACCAAGTTTGTCTTAAGGACATTTCTTAAGTCTCTACCCATTTTGTGTTTTTTTTGCACCTCTCTCCCTTTCCTAGCAGCTAGGTTAGTATGTCTTTATGCTGCGTTAGCCTGGTTTTGCCTCCAAGCATCACTTGGTATCAAAACCACCTCTTAATCGTGCTCATCCCTGTTAGGTGAGTGGAGGTAGGATTTAACTAATTCACACTGAGAAGTGAATGAGTTCTCTTTCCAACCTTCCTGGATGTGTTTGTATATGATGATATTGTTAACCCAAACAAATTTCTAATTGATGAAATCTCAGGCAGTATAATTTAACAGTAAAAGTTTTGGGGCTGTGAGGGTCTCTACTCTCTGACCATTTTCTTGAAAACTAAGGGAATCCCTCGTATCATGAAGTTGGAATGACAATGAAGGGCGGGACAGGAGTCTAGGATTTTCAACCTTGACCCATAGACGGCTGATAACATTCATCAGACAGGGACCAGGGTTGTGTTGTTTGAAATTTCTCTGCGACATTCAAGATAGAGGTCTATTAGGTAGTTGGATATATCAAATCCTACCCTTGCTGGAACACACCTCTTGGCAAGAGACATGGAGTTGGGACTGTTGAGTAGGGGATGACGTTATGGGACATGTTGAGACCACCCTTGGGATGTGAGAGGAGAGCTGATGACCACCTTGAGAAACTGTAGCACTTGAAGCAAACAGCAAGAGTCATCAGAGGTGGGCCAGTGGGGAGATGGAGAGGAAGTATTTGTTGCTGGGCTGTGGCAAGTAATCAAATCTGGCCGCTCTGTCCTACTAGCTTTTACAGTTACTTTGCATTTTCAGCTGCTTATGGTTTACTGAAACATCCTTAAAGGAAGCATAGTAGCAAATTGCTGTAGCAGAGTTTGCAAGATGCTGTTTTACATAACCACATAATTCAGGGGATTCCCAACTCACGATGATTGGACCTAATAATTTTTTGACTTTACTATGGTGCGGCAGCAATATGCGCTCAGTAAAATGTACTTGGAATTTTGAATTTGCATCTTTCCTGGGGCAGGCGATATGCGGTGTATACCCCGTGGATATGTGGTATAACGCTCTTTCCATACTATCTTGTGATGCTGGGCAACAGCAGCAAGCCCTAGCTCCCAGGACAACACAGAATCATAACAGTTGATAACCGACACACTGACAACCATCCTTTCCTCACACAGCCATTCTATTTGTCACTTTCAGTACAGTATTCGTTAAATTACATGAAAGAGTCAACACTTAATTATAAAATAGGCTGTGTGTTAGGTGACATTGCCTAAATGTAGCCTCTTGTAAGTGTTCTGAGCATGGTTAATGTAGGCTAGGCTAAGCTATGATGCTCGGTAGGTTAGGTGCATTAAGCGCATTTTGACTTCCAATAGTTTCAACTTAGAATGAATGCATTTATCTGGATATAACCTCATCTTAAGTTGAGGAACATCTGTACTCATATCATTTTGTGATTACATTATGTGAGAAAATGTGAAGATGCCATTAGTAATATTAGTCTTAAGTTTTAAGAGGTTATAATACATTTTTTAGACCTTTGTGTTTACAAAATGCTTCACAACCTATTCCTGGCTAGAACTGAGGCAGGTGGCTATAACAATCTTTTTCAACATGGACACACTAGCAAGCAGGAAACTTACTCATGGTGCATTAACAGGAGTGCATTGGATTCCAAATTATATCTGTAGTCCTCTACTTTTCTTATTTTTATATACTCTTGCTTTGAGTAAACATTTAGATTTTTTTTAAATGAATGGTGGGTATAATTAATATGTATTCTAATATTCTAATTACTTGTAATCTTAGATCTTAAAGATGAGAAACATTGTATCCATATCCTGCTCTAGAAATTAGAAGTTCTAAGCATTTTCAAACATTGATTGTGGAACGTAGTGGAAAGTAATGCATAGATAGATACTCTTACCTTCGAAATGAGTAAAAGAAGCATAGAATAGCTGGATCTTAGAACAGACTATCAATTTCAGAATACATGTCCAGTAGCCCATCTCCTCAGTAAGGTCTGTGGTTAGCTTGCTGGGAGAGAAGTGGAATATACCTCAAATATTAAAGATCACCGCGGAGACAGTGGGGTCAGCATGTGATCGGTTTGAGTACCTCCAAAACGGATTTAGTATTAGGGTTTAGTATAAGGTCATTCAGAACCTGACCTTAACACACTTTTTGGGGTCCAAGCTGCAAATAACAACAAGTAGTTTGAATTCAAGATAATATTTAACCATTGTTGTGCATTTTGTTTTCACTTAACAGGAATCCTATTTTGTTTTTATTTTTTTAAGTTTTATTGGTATGTAATTGGTATACAAAAAATTGCACACACTTCATGTAACAACTTAATGAGTTTGGACATATACATCCTGTTTTTTGAAAGAAGAGTTAAAAGTTTCAAATCAGGCCCTCCAAAATTAATCTTACTTCTTTTATTAGAGCATCCTATTTTATTTGAAGCATTCGCAAAGCAGTCATTCTCATGTTGTATGATTTTTAGTTTCTGATGGCACGTAGTGTATTTTTGCCTTGTATTATATTCACTTTCAATGTCTACACTGTCTATTGGGTTGTAAACTCCCTAAGAGTAGGATCAGTGTTTGTGTATCTCTGCATCTCCAGTGGGTAACCCCTGATTATTAGACATTGTTGATAAAAGCATCAATGACTGACTAGTTGGATGATGTTGATGGTGGGTTGTGTGGAGTGGCTCACCATCACTTTGATATGTCTAGGACATGAGTGTCCCCTAGGCTGCTATTTGCCTTTTATGCATTATTCTGTTGAGACCGTATACGTGATAGCTGGTATTCTTAGTCTTCCTTCAAAATACCAACTAAGTCCTATAATAGGTAAACTATTTTGGGAGGAAAGAGAGATGAGTAGCAGATTCAAAGCAGACATATCATACTTCATTGTGGGTTACGTAGGATTTCTATACTGTTCAGCATCTAATGAAACCACATTTCACCTGACGAATGTCTTCTTTTTGGTTTGTATGTCTTCATGGCAAGATGCTGGTTGGAGGTGGAAATTTGTGGGGAATAGAATCATCTGTCACTTGTAGGTTGAAACCTAAAGCTTTGTACTGTACTGAAGACTGTTTTCTAGAGTAAATCTGACCCCAAAGCTGAGATTACTTATTTCCTCTAACACAGAACTGCTTTCTCTGAGTTCATTTTGGATCATTATGTAAAAATCTAAAAATTGGAGATGGAATAGTGCCTAAGTTTTGGGCATATGTTTTCTTGCATTATCCACCGGACAGATGGGATACTGTAGGTAGAACTGGTTCATTGTCACCTGACAGGCAAAAATTGTTTCTGACCCTTGAGTTAAGTGAATTGCTGGGGACCTTGTAGTGGAATAAACTCAAAGTTCTGAACAGACCTCACAGAGCAAGTATGCAACGTATATTTAAAAGGACTAGTACTTTCATCTTACCAGTATGCATAAATTAATCTTTATTTTGCTTAAGTTGCATTAGTATTCAGTCCATGTAAAGTTCTAACATCTTCAAATCCTCTTGGATTTTAGGTGTTAAAAACGGACCAACGAGGCATGATGTTTTCGATGGCTCATTAGAAGCCTGTACGGACCTCACCAGACCTCATGAAGAATCAAAGAAAAGAGGGAAAGCCCAAAAGGTTGGTGTGTGAAAATACTATTTTAAACTCTCCAATGCTACTCCATCATAATGTTCGACTCTGGGTTAATGTCAATTAAACTAGTCTGTCCAACTTGTATTTTATTTAAAAAATTAATTATGGGTGGGTGTTGGAGAACTCTGACATGAAACTGAGAGCGTTGGTCACATTCAGGACGGAGGGTTAATATTGGTAGAACGAACTTTGCCACCGCTTTGCCAATGCACTTCTTGCTATAAAAACGCCAACGGCTTCTCTCAAGCAGAGGGTGTCTGTTGCGCCAACAATTACTGTTTTATAATCTGAATAAACACTTACTGGGTAGGAGGGGAAGAACCCAAACCTTGCTCATTTGTGAGCTCACGAAGGTTTGACTTCAAGCCGTCAGAGTGAAAGGCGCCCGTTGCCTGGTGCGTCAGCTCGCGAAGCCATAGCGCTTGCTCTCACCATGCAGCACATACATGGATGATGTGCGGAGGACTTGACATTTCTGATTCTTCTGCATCCGCCCTCATGGCTTAAATTTAAAATCAGCCACTCACTATCTTATGCCTCATTCTTACGAGGCCGGGAAAGCATAGTATAATGAAACCTGATTTCCACGCGGTGGGAAGATGGCCCTGAAAAACAAGGAACAATCCGAAAGGAAGCAGGGATACCACATGGAGGGCACTGGGGCATCCCGGTCTTCCGGCCAAACATGAGCAGCGGATCCTCTACCTGAGGAAGAGGAATAGGGACACCTTCCTTATACTGGCAATGGTTAGAGACGGTTAAAATTACAGATCCCATGAAAGTCTGTTACAAGTGGCAGCAACTTTGATTTCTTTACCGATGTATTCTGGGTTGTCTCAGGAAAAAAAAATGACTCCCCAAATGGAAAGAATCACCCATCAGAGCGGTAGATCTGCAGGGAGACAAATTGTCACAGTCCCCTCACATGTGAGTGGTGTAAGTGACACCAGGCAGCTGGGGTCCTGGGCTCCGGCTGTTGCGAGCATCCCTGCACCTGTCACAGCTTTCTGCACCTGCCCCTTTGTCAAAAGCCAGTGACCCTCTGGCTGCATTTGTGTTTGCTTCCCTGTGTCCTCGTTTTCTTCCTAATTGCTGTATGGCTGCTTCACCTCTCTCCTTTGGGAAGAAGCAAACACCTTTTGACATTTATTCAGCTAATGCACTACTGCTCCTTCTGAAGCACTCTGTGGCAGTCCGTATACACCCCTACTTTAGACTGCCATGCTTTATGATATTATGTACCCACTTCTTACCCTCCCATGGGTATTTTCTTAGGTTAACAGGTGTACCGACTCATCTCTTTCTTGATATTATGCCTGTATTTAAAAAAAAAGAAAGTGCCCAGTAAACACTGATTACTTATTACCATAAAAACCCTTCACCCTATCTGATCACAAAGCATGTGGTTTAACTTGGAAGTTAAAATTTCAGACGTTTGACCTTGCCTGGCTTCTGCCTGATGATCACCTTGAACTGGGTCTGTGGAAGAACAGGGGTTCGAGACGTGCATCCTGGATGGGAGCATTGCCCCTTCATTCTTAGGAAGTCTCTCACCTTAAAGGGCCCCTAAAATGGGAGAACACCACCTGTGTGACTTACCCTTCCCAGTGGTATCGCATGCTTTGAGTGATAAATGCTACACAAGTGGGGAGTGTAAGGTGATGTCACTGTCGTGGTTATTAATAAAACAAATAAGTGGTCAAAAGGGAAAAGAATACAGAATAATGTATACATGCCTTCAACTGACAGGCTCAGGAACAAAAATAGTTTAATCAATTTAGTTATGTCACTTGCTCATATTTGTTTTGAAAATATTTTTTTACATTATTTTCAAAAATTTATATTTTGGTCTTTTTTTTATCGAAGAATAGTTGACACACACTGTTTATTTCCCTGAAACATTAGTTTCAGATGTACAACATAGTGATTTGACAACTGTATACGTTATGCTGTGCTTACCACCCGAGTGTAGCTACCATCTGTCACTACACACGCTACCACTGACTATGTTCCCTGTGCTGTACCTTTCAACCCCCTGACTTACTCATCCTGTAACAGCAAGCCTGTATCTTCCACTCCCCTTCATCCAGTTTGCTCATCCTTCTACCCCCTTCCCCTTTGGCAGCCACCTGTTCTCCGTATTTATGGGTCTGTTTATGCTTTTGTTTGTTTCTTCGATTAGTTTTCTTTTTTAGATTCCACATATAAGTAAAATCATACAGTATTTGTCTCTCTCTGTCTGACTTATTTCACTTAGCATAACACCCTCCAGCTCTGTCCATGTCATTACAAATGGCAAGATCTTATGCCTGAGTAGTATTCCATTTGTTTATATATATATATATATATATATATATATGTATATACACACACACACACACACTGTATCTTCTTTATACATTCATCTATCAGTGACAGTTGGGTTGCTTCCATATCTTGGCTATTGTAAATAAAGCTGCAATAAACCTAGGGGTACATATATCTTTTTGAGTTAGTGTTTTTGTTTTCTTCAGGTAAATACGTAGGAGTGGGATTACTGGATCATACGGTATCTTTATTTTTAATTTTTTGAGGAACCACCATACTGTTTTCCACAGTGACAGTCCCACCAACAGTGCACAAGGGTTCCTTTTTCTCTACATCTTTGCCAACACTTGTTATTTCTTGTCTTTTTGATTCTAGTCCTTCTGACAGGTGTGAGGTGATATCTCATTGTGGTTTTAATTTGCATTTCCTTGATTATCAGTGATGTTGAGCATCTTTTCATGTGTCTGGTGGCCATCTGGATGTCTTCTTGGGAGAAATGTCTATTCAGGTCCTCTCTTATTTTTATTTCTATTTTATTTTATTTTTACTTATTTTTTTGAGAGAGAAATTGTGTGTGTGAGCAGGGGGTGGAAGTGTCAGAGGGAGACAGAGAGAGAGAGAGAGAGAGAGAGAATCCCAAGAGAGAGAATCCCACTGGTTATGGAGTCGATGTTGGGTTTGATCTCAAGACCCTGAGATCATGACCTGAGCTGAAACCGAGAGTCAGATGCTTAACTGACTGAGCCACACAGGCACCCTACCTCATGGCTTTTCAAATTTCTGTCCTTATGTATCGCCCCATATCATTCTGGATATTTTTATTGATTTCTTTTCCATTCTATCTTTCCCTCTTTATAGATCTGTTCTGATGGTAAACATAAATTTAGTTTTTACATTCCATTTATTGTGTTTTTCAGTTCTCATAATTCTATTTGGATGTCTTTTTATCCTTTCCAGTCCTCTGCCAAAATATTAATCTTGTCTTTCTTTGAGCACAATAAACACATTTATTTTGAAGTCTCTACCGGATAACTCCATTTTCTAGCTCCATTTAGTTTCTGTCTTTGTAATCTGTTGTTTCTCTTTGTTTTCAGTCATGTGTTCCTCTCATATGCCTGGTTATTTTTGATTTATCTTCGTACTAGGAATTGAGATGATTTGAGGTCAGGCTTCTAACTCTGTGAGGCCAACTATGCCCTAGGGAAAATGGCCTTCCGATGCTGGCTCACCTCTGAAGGTGTCCCCTTCTGTGATTCACTGTCTCATCAGCTCATCTGTACCTTCAGATAGCGGTTGTTTGCTTGTATCTTGTCAGCTTTACTGATTATTCACAGTGGGGAGGTTGTTCTGAACTACTCAGTCTACCATTCCTGGAAATAATGAGTGAATTTTAACAGCCATTAAAAAACAAAAAAAAAACAACCAAGGTGGTCACAGAATAAATCCTTCTCTGAGAACAGAGCAGTGAGAGACTAAGTCAATGGCAAGGATTTTTAAAGATGAACATTCAAGTTACTGTTTGCAAAAGACACAGTAAAACATTTCTTGAATACTGATAACAAAAAGAATTCAATAAAGATTTTTAGAATCTCAGAAGAATAACTACCATTGGAGGTTTTTTGGTTTAGTACCCATTTTTAGTGGGAAAAGTCAATTTGTAAATCAGTGGGAAACTATCTTTTTTAGAATTCTTACTTCAAATACATGTTTATAAATTTGTTGAACCTCTTTTATTTTGAGAATCCAGTTAGGCAATTTCATGACCTCTATAATCTTATAATATGTACATTAATGACAAGGAGACATATTTCTCCCATCTTTTCAGAGGGAAAAGTATAACACGTTATGAGCAATTTGAACCTGTTTTCTGTTGCTTGCTTAATATTGTCAAAGAGTCTGAAGAAGCTAAATATAAGATGAATCCTAGTCCTATGGTAAACACATATGAAAATTCTTTTTCTCCAAAGTTTTTTTTGTTTATTCTACTACGTCTGTCATTTTTGTTGTTGTTCAAAATATTATTATCCTCAGCAAAATTTTTATTTTAAGGTAAATCATCCCCTGGATGGCTTTTCACAAGTGGCTGTGTTATAAAACCACATTTGGGAGCCACCTCCGCCAAGCAAGGGTGTCCCATTAGAGAACAAGCTGCGGGTCGGAGCACAGAAACGTTTTAGCTGCCTTTCACGAGCCTGGAGGCTTAGAGGGAAATGAAGGCCCAAATACCTCATAATATACGAGTATACTTATTTTGACAGTGGTTAAAAAAAAGATGAAGAAGAAAAAGGGAAAGAAAAGACCCTACACACCAGCTCACAAATGCTTTAATTTCTACAAGTTTATTAGATAGAGGACAAATGATGAGTAGTAGCTTGCATATGTTCCAATGATTGCTTATTCTTACATTTCTACCCGGGTACGAGCCCCTAAGGACACAGTCCTATTCCTCTTATAGTACCGAGTACCACACACAAAAGAGGTGTTCAGTAAGTATTTGCTGAGTCAATAAGGGATGCATTTCCCTTCTGATTTTTTAGTGAACATGCTATACCATTTCTGGTGCTTTAGCCATCACACAATGTCATAATCATCTTAATGTCCCTCATTTGTTTTTGAGTAGTCTTCCTAAACTTGTTAAATAGTTTTGTGTCAGTGAAAGTAGGAAGATTTTGCACTATAGTATGTTTTTCCTAAAAGCATTGATTCCTGAGCCAGATGACCTGTGTTCAGATCCCAGCTCCGCTCCATATTGGTTCTATCACGTTGAATTAGTTACTTAATATTTCTGTGTCTCTGCTTCCTCATACATAAAACAGGCATAATAATAGTGCCAATCTCAAAAGTTTTATGCTAATTAAATGTGTTGAAATTCGCAGTGTTAACAATGGTATCTGATACATAGAGGCACTCAATAAATGTTAGCTAGTTTTTCCAGCACAAGTGTGGGTGACAGGGATGCCCACATATTGACTGTCCCTTGTTCCGCAGCTATGACTCACGGTTGACCCCGTGGGTCTCTGTCCTTGTTCACTTTCCTACTCCCCAGAGACTGCCATGTGTCTCTAATTAAAATGGCCTTCCAAATTCCAGGATGTTCCAAACGATGTCTCTTCCTGGATTTATTGACCACAGTCATGCCTGGGCCAAAATAGGATCTCTGGGCATAGGGGGAAGGAGATTTGGGCTTTTTTTTTTTTTTTTTTAAGCTTCCCACATGGCTTTGAAATGATGGCCAACTGTGCTGGTGAGAAGCTCTGTTAGATGGGGCTGCATCTCTTTGAGGCCTTAGTGGGAAATTATCCCCTGTCACCTCACCCAGGGAGCAGAAGGCATGGCTTTTGTAGTCAGTGATTTGCGTTTTGTTGATTTGCTTCCTCAGAGTTATAAAAAAATACTTCATTTTTTGTTTTTGTTTTTTCCCTAGTATCATTAGAACCATCTGAAAATAACCCAGATCTACTAATGGACCTATGGAAGCTCTATGTAACGTGCTAATTGTTACCACCTAGAGCTGCCATTCTTGAGCACTGTGACCTCTTTTTAGATTGAGTCTTCTATTTAAATTGAGTCTTCTATTTTGCCATCACACAGAGGTGCTGGCTAGAATGTTTCAGAGAGTTCTGATTGTGCCTTTAGTGTGGAGGTGGTAGAGAGGGAACTATAGCTCATTGGCTTCTCTCAAGAAGGAAGCTTGCAGTGGAGAGAAGCTAGAGGATGGAATGAAGAGAGGAGAGTCTGTCTAGGGACAGGGACGAAGAGAGCTGGAGGGACATAGAAGCCTTCCTGAAGAGAGAAAACGGGCTGTGTGAGCCACTTTTTTTGAAAACAGATTATTTTCCCTAATAGCGTCTCTCCTCTGAGAGGCCCCTGAGTGAGCACTTCACTGCTCTACTGGAGACTCTGATATTTTATGAATGTACTTCTACCATTTGCAGTAATTCCAGGACTTTGGCTGTTTGCCACTAGATAGTGGACTTGGCTGGAAGCATATAATCTTGTGGGTTGTTTTGTTTTTAAGTGTAACTTTCAAGTTGAAATAGCAGTGACTCATCCGAATGACAGGTGATATTTATTTTGTTTCTTGAAAATTCAGCATGAGTATGTTGTTATTGCTCGCTTAGGGGAATTGCCACACTTCCTCGAGGATGACACCCTTTATAAATGTCCCTGTAAATAATTACCCATTGTTCAGACCTGTTGTATGCAGTCAGATAGGCACTCATCCCCTGTGTAGGGCTTTTGAGTGCAGATCATTTGATAGGTGAGCTTACAAAGATTGAAGGTGCCCTTGATTTCTAATGGGTGTTTAAATGATGACCTGTAGTTGCTTTGATAAATCGCTTTTGGCAACGTGTACCCAGAGTTGCCAGTGACGGGAATGCGCTCGTTATGACAGGTGTTGTGTCCCCTGGCAGATGTTACTTTGTGAAGCTATCTGAAAACCAGCTGCCTCTCGATGGTGTAATAATGCCTTGGACTCCGATTAGTGTGTTATTTTTTTTTCTTGTTATATGAGAAAAAAATATTTGTATGAGAAACATCAAAAAAGAATCTTCAAAGAGCACCACCCTCTCTTTACTGTGTTTTCTGTGTTCAATACAGAATAATGGATTTATGCGTGCATTATAAAATGTGTGCTTTGCTTTGGACTGGAAGTGTTGGAAACGAGGGATAGTCAGGATGTATCTGAATCATGTTCTCTTGCGCCATCGGTGGTCACCATGGGCCACGAAAAGGTAGAGGCCCACATGGTACTTTCCCCACCCGGGGATGTCTGTGAGGCCCCGCATGGGGAGACTTGAAGCAATGTGTTCATGAGCTGCTGGTGGGCTCCCGATGCGCCAGGCGGGCAAGCGATGAACATTCCAGGTGTAAATAGTTCGGGCTGCTGGTTTCTAAGGCAAGCTTGCTAAATGATAGTAAACCATGGTAACCTGGTTCAGAAATAATCAAATTAATCTCTTTCAGATATGCAGAAACTCAAACCAAATAATTTGCTGAAGTAGCAAATCTCAGTCTTTACATTAAAAAAAAAAAATCAAACGGATTCTTTGTGAGTAAAGGAAACGGCCGATGAGTCAAAGACGCACAACCCCATGTCTCCCCAGTGAAAATGCTTACTCTGTGCTGGGCAGTCAGCGTGAAGGGAAATGTGTGCGCCTACGTGTTAATCCCTGTCCCGCCACCTCACAGCCCCCACCCCCCCGCATCCACTCGATGCTCAGACGATTAGTCCAGGCTCATCATGGTTAGTTACTCTGTTCCTCTCACCGGGAATTAGTTTGGGAATATGACTCATTTCTGCCCAATGAGATGCGAAGCGAAGTCTTACTGGGAGGTTTCTGGAAAAAGAGTGTTCTCACTCGAGATAGCCCTGGGAAGAAATGCTCTCCTGCTCCTCAGAGCTTTGTTATGGCTGGATGTATCTCCTGGAAATGCCTCAGCCTCAGGACGAAGCCAAAGAGCGAACCAAAGAAAGGAAGTGGGTGGGTGGGGGGGGAGGCCTGCAAATCTTATGGCCTATTTCCACTGACATCAGAGACATGTGTGAACAAGGGACAAGTTGTCTCATGTGTCGTGCTCCTAAGATGGGGTAGATCGTACACACAGAGAGATGCATAGCTGTGTACACTTGTCCGAAAGGCTGGATGTCACCGTAAATGTGGGTGGCTGTCCCAAGCAGGTTTTTCTTGTCTTCTCCTGGGAACAGTAACCCCCTCGAATGATAAGATATTTATTACTGCTCCTTTCGGGAGGTCTATTCAACTCTTCTTAGTCATTTTTAAAGGTATTCCTTTCCAAATAATATTAGAGCTATAAATTATTGGATATTAATCCAGATACTTTAGTAGCTTTAAAAAAGAAGTAAAAGCACCATTATGGAGAAGGAAAGGGGTTAACTACAAGTGTGACAGATAAAACCACAACTCAGAATCAATGAGGCATTATTATGGTCTTTGTTGAAAAAATAAAATATGAGGCATTTCAAATAGATTTTTGGCATATGCTTTTGTGGCTTTTGGACGTGAGTTAAGATTTAGTTAATGTATCAGTGATGAGTCTGTGAAAGGACAGAATAGAATATAGAATGGCTGTCAAACAGCAGTGGCTCGGTCTGGAGCAGTTCTTACTCTGGTTTCATTATCAGTGATTTTCAATTTTGAAAACTTTTTTTTTTTTTTTTGAAGGTAAGCGGTTTTATTTTTCTACATAAACGTCTTCTGGGCATCTGGGTGGCTCAGCTGGTTAGGCGACTGCCTTTGGCTCAGGTCATGATCCCAGGGTCCCGGGATCAAGTCCCACATCAGGCTCCCTGCTCAGCGGGGAGCCTGCTTCTCCTTCTGACCCTCCCCCATCTCATGCTCTCTCTCTCATTCTCTCTCTCTCTCAAATTAAAAAAAAAAAAAAGTCTTCCACTTTTTACTTTTAAATAAATCCATTCGTTATAATCTAATTCTGCTCAGTTAATAAAAGGCACTGAGATCTTTCCCAACATTGATTAGGTTGTGGCTTTTTTCTTTAACTTTCTTTTTTTTTTGGTTTTTGTGTTTTTTTTTTTTTTTTTTTTTTTTTGTTTTTTACTGTGTCATTCCAGTTTTTTGGGTGAGGGTTTGACAAAATGCCACACAATTCCTGGGACACTAGGAATCAGAGACAGTTGAGGAGGGCTGCAGTCTGTGGTGTGACCCCTGTGGGTCAAGGGTAGAGGCATGTGTGTGATTCTGACTAATAGCTCTAGCCTGGAAATCCCATGGATTTGCCTGTGTTCCCCCAGATTGTTCCCATTTGCTTCCTAAAGGCCAGATTTGGTCGGTTTAGGGCTGTATTTGGAGTGGTTTGTGAAAGGAGCTTCTGCCTTTCACTGAGACTTAAAGTGATTTGAGCAAGTTTCTTTCCAAGGTCACACCAAAGGGTTCAGGCTCCGAAGCCCAGGGGCTGTGTGCAGGTGGCAGCACGCGACCGGGACCAGCCCTGCACCCCCCTGCCCTCCTTTATGTCCATTACATCCCCTTCTCCCACCACATACCGTGTGGACTCCCAGGCTCTCAATTGGTAGGTGGTGTGTTTTGTCCCAGATTTAGCCAGCGAGAGAGCCCCTGCGAGCTGTCCTTCCAACACGTTCCGTTCTTCTTTAAGTACCACTTCTTTTTCTAGAATATGAAGGTGTTCTACTCTCATATTTGCTTTCCCTGCCCTGGTCCTGTTTCTCTGTTGAGTGGAGAACGGATTGTGTCAACACAAGGTCTGGCATTCGGCATCTTCATCCGTGGGGTCTGCTGTAACAGAACACCCTAGACTGGGTGCCGTGTAAACAACAGACATTTATTTCTCACAGTTCTGCAGGCTTGAAGGCCGGGATCAAGGTCCAGCAGATTCGGTGTCTGGTGAGGACCCGCTTCCTGGTTCGTCCCCTGTGTCCTCACATGGCCCAAGGGGCAGGGTTGCTCCCTGGGGACTCTTGCCCACACACGAATCCCAGTGTGTGGGATTCGTGCCCACACATGAGGGCTCCACCCTCATGACCTCCTTGCCTCCCTAAGGCCCCACCTCCAGATGCCATCACATTGGGGGAAAGAGTTCCTCCGTGTGGAGTTTGGGGACACATTCACTCAGGAACAGTGTCCTCATTGTGTTTAGAGCGTCACTGCCTGCCGGAGCCAGGTGATGTGTATATATGTGGACTCAAAGGGGGTTTTAGTTTTCGATATTAAGTTTGCTGGATATAAAGCATCCCAATAAGTGAGGTGATGCATGTGTATTACTTTTTTTTTTTTTATAACAAATTGGGTATCGATGAATACCTTGGTTGTACATTTTCTCTATGCTTGTTTATTTTTTTTACTATAAAAATTAATCTTTTCCAATATGTAAGTATTCAGAGTTGATACTGGTGCATTACTAATCACTATTATTGTGTTATTTGAGAGTATTTAGAAAGGGATTATATTTTTTAGAAATATGAAGTCTCTGTGATCCTCCTAATGTAAAACAAATTTCAAATAAGGAAAAAAGATATAAGGGAGGATAGTTAAGTTATGAAAAGATTAATAAAAGAAAATTAAAGATTTTTTGCCCCATTTTTCTGCAGTGAACCCAGCATTGGACCATAGAATTTATCATCAGATTAAAAAAAGGTTATCAGTAGTACAAAGCATGCATCTAGAGAGCTTCGTATTTAAGAAACCTGCATTTTCTTGGATCCAGAGTGAGTCTTTCTTAAGACACTTTAAATGATGCAGCTTCTAGGGATTTAGAGAATAGAATATCCTCAGGAAGCAATTTGAGGACATTTTCCGGAATTTATCTCTTGTCATATTTGATTTGCTCTTTTTTATTTTTGCTATATTAAAGGTTCATGTAAACATCTGATTCCGGTAGTGCCCTTGTAGGTATGTGAGCTATATTACTAGTATACAGAATCAATAATCTTGGCAAATGTGCTGATTATTTCATTTCACTCCCTTTTTAGGAGATGTTTCACTGTTTACTTATGAAATGGCACCTAAACCCAAAACCCGTTTCAGAGAATGTTTAACTTTTTAAGAGTGTTTTTGTCATTAGTAAAACGGGTACGTTTATTTAATTTGAGCTACCCTTGATAATACTAAAACAAAACCCATCAGACTGTTTCCTAAATACTTGTATTTTCTTCCACCACTCACTGCTTTAGAACTTGCAGAAAATGCTTTTGATGAAATTAAAATGCAGTGTTTTATATTTGTTATTTTTTTTCTCACTGTTCAGTAGATTATTTCACAGGATTGCCTTTCAGTGTTTGCTTTGATTCCTCTTTGGTGCTGTGTAGCTGTATTTGGACAAGTGCTTTTCCTTTTTAAGGAACAGAGCCCTACAGTTGTTTTTTCTCTCTCTGTAATAGGCATTCTATAGTTGATACCCTTGAATGTGTGAGTAGCGGAAGAGTGGGAAAGTTTAGTTGTATATTAATATATCGCAAATAATAAGATAAAGATTTCAACTTTTCTTCAGTCTGTCCATATAATTTTATCATACTTTTTTTCGTTGCTGAGATCTTCACACTTATAACCAGAATGTTAAGATACATGCTTTACGCTCATGTTTATTCTCATGTCTGATGAATGCAATTAAACCCATGACCTCCACCCTCTCTCATCCAGGCTGTTTTGTTTTTTTTTTGCAACACCTTATTATTATATCTTTTGACCTTATGTCCTATCTTTTCACAATTCTCCCTGAAATGTGTCCTCTTTGCTGTCTTAAGGAAGTTTTTTATAAATTGAACTCATGACTGACATGTTGTTGAATCTGTACAAATGACTCTCAGATTCTCCATGGACCCACTAATTTCACGAATATTTTTTTGCATTGTTTGTTCATCCTGTCTTGGATATCTGTCCTACCCTATCTGCCAAACTCCTTTTCCTTCTCAAAGTCTTAGCTTGGTCACATTTTTCTTTAGATATTCCCCCTCCAGAGCAGGATTCTTTTTTTCTCGTATCCCTAGCCTCTGGTTTTGTACTTGATAAATTGTTCTGGCTCATTTAGTATTTAAAGATTAAATGAGTATTTAGTATCTTATATTATTCTTTCTTAGGAATTGGATGATTCTGCTTCCATTTATTATTCAAGGATTTCTCATCTTTTCATCACTTTTTATTCAAAACTGACCAAAGAGGGTAAACTTGACATTTGAAATTAAAACTGAAGTAGATCTAATGAGATTATTGCTCCTTGAGTAACCGTAACCTTTATCAAAACTCTGTTCCCGTGAGTTTAAAAAAAAAAAAAGTGTTTAGAAGATAATGAAAGACAACATGTACTAGGCAGTTAGGGAGATGATTTTATTCAGAGTGTTATAATACGGAGATCATTGCTTAATGAGGAGTGCTCAGACCAAAGGCAAAAGCTGGGGTTTCATAGTCAGGTAAGCAAGGAAGTCATTAGGGAGTCTTTGGGAACCGAGAATAAGGATGAAGACAGTCTTATCTGAGTCATGAAGGAAAAAGGTGGTGATGGCTCTTTTCTTGGATTTTTGGGGAGCAAAGTGGCCCTTTAGGGTTAGCCTTTTCTTCAAACACAGGGGGAGGACCAGCCCTGTTTTCCAGGAGCTCAGAGCTTGACGTTCATGTTGCTGGTGTTACCATCTGTTCAAAGTGAATATCATCCCTCCCTGAACAACTGAGAGGCAATTATAACCTTGGAGGCAAACTAGGGTCTAAAAATGAGTCTCCTGAGGTGCTTGCTGGTGTTGGTTCTATCTGTTGAGAGGTGATGGCAAAGGTCAGTTGTTCTAGCGCCCTGGTGATCAGGCATCTTAAACTAAGGATCCCTAAAATGAAAAGGAATGGCAGAAATTTATATAGAAGGTTATATTCTAGTCTAGAGTCAGGAGCTGAGCCCTGAAGGTAACCAGTCCGGTGGGTCCCAGAGGTTGGTGGAGGATCATCTTTCAGTTTTACAGCATGGCTTATTGTCTTGACGGTCTCGAGCCAGGTGTGGTTACCTGTCCTTAAAGGCATACGTAACCTGAGCCTTGTGCCACACTTTTTTGTGGCCTGTACAGAGAGGATCTTGCTCATGTGTGGTCACACAGGCTTCAGTGCTTGGGGTTTCTTCAAACCTGGACAGAAGGGTCAGTTTCAAGGTCACTAGAGTCCAGACACAGATCGGGGCAGTCAGGTGCTAGTTCTTGGTGATGCCGAATCAGGTGGGGAAAAATTTGGAACATGAGTTTGAGAAGTTGTGGCCAGATATTTTAGGAAGCCAGATGAATTGGAAATTTGGTAGGGATTGATATTTTGGGCAAGGCAACAGGAATGGAGCCAATATGCAAGTAGGGATGGAAACTGGTTTTTCTATAGGGGAGAAGGAAGTCAAGTGAATCTCTACCAGAGAAAATGGGAGTTTTCACATCTGTCAGTTCTCTGCAGCATACAAAGAGGTGCAAAATAACTCAGACAGTGAACATGGCCAGGATCTGATATCCTGGAATGGTGTAGTGTAAACAATGCATAGTTTCCCACAGAGACACAATTTTTTTTCCCATAGTCCCTCCTCTAATAATCAAAGAGAGATTATTTATGATCACAAAATAAGACTGGTCTCATTAGATTTATTTACATAGGTGTAGCAAGAATAGTTTGCAGGAAGTTTTCATAAGGAATCTTAGATTGTACATTTAAAAGCCTCTTGGGACTAGGAAACCAAGCCAAGAGCTTGTTGTCAGATTTCACCTTCAGTATCTACACATTTACATAAATTCTTTACTGCTGAGGTCCCCAGCATATCCTCCAGTTCTTGGGCCCCTACAGAGCGGTCTTTCTTATTCATCTATAAGTTGAGAACCCTGGTAGCCAGGTACTAGGCTTGTTTTCCCAAGAGGGCTTGGGCAAGCATTGGTGCCATAAAGTCTGCCTTAGTTCCTTGAAAGGGTCTGGTTGTTGTTGATTAAGTGAACGTTATTCTCAAATATGATCTTGCAGCCAAGGCCATGGTTACTTCACCAGTTTTTTCAGTTATGCCCTGGTAACAAGGAAGACAGATTCTTTCTGAACCTAGGCAAATAATTATATTGCCCTGAAAGCAAGAACACTAAATAATATTGAGTTTCCAAATTCTGGAGGGGTTGGGCGGGGAGACTCAGATACCATTTCTAAATATGTCCTTTGTTTTTGTAAAAGCTTCATCTATAGACCAAATTGTTTTAAGATACAACATAAGAAGAGCAAGGACTTCCTTATGTTCAGAAAGTAGAACATTAAAATATTCCAAATAAAAGCCACAGCCCTTCCTCAGTAGTTCATTTAGGCCTATGTAATTAATTCTCACTTTGCTTGATCTTGGGTTAGTAGTCTCATGAGCCAATCTGCTTCTCCACTAGAATTCTGGAAACCCTGACCGAATCCCCAGGTGGGGTCTCAGCATTGTTTAAATGATGCCAATAGGTGATTGCAAATGCTGGTCAGGAAGCATCACAGTGAAATAAGGACCTGTAGGTGACGAAGGTTCTAGATGGCTGTGGCCAATGTATTACTGATAACTCTTGATAACTCTCAAAAGTGAGAGGTCTGACGAGAGTGGAATAATGCAGCTGATGGGGAACATTGTTGTAGTATGAAGACAAACCAGAAATGCTAGAGTCAACATCTAGAAGCATAATCATTAGCACTGTTTTCAAAGAAAAGTGCATATTACACGTAATTATAAAAATGGAAGAACATAATCTATATAGAAAAAAGTCTTCAGGTATAACAAAATAACCCTGGATATAATATACATGTATATCCTAAACATGTACTCAGAGTAGACTAAGACTATATCAAGATTGTGAAATCAAGAGATTCTATGAGTCTAGAGTAGGACCTAAGTATCTGTGTGTTAATAACATTTTACTCACACAAATTTAGCTTGCGGATGACTGTGGTTTCTGATTTGATAACTCTTCCCATACAATTCATCAGTAGTAACATAATCACATTGACCTAATTATTTCTAACATCTCTCTTTTCATACGGTGTAAGAAAAAAATCTTTGTGATTTTCCAGGTATCTCTGGGAAATCTCAAAGACAGCTTTAAGGATCTGAATGTGGGACGGCAAAATATCAAAAGTTGTCAGGAAATTTCGAGCACTTAAGAGAGGGTCATAGGTTACTTAGAAACAATACTTGATTATTTCCTTAATCAAAGTGACAAGAAAAGATTTTACAAGTAAACATAGAGATAATATAGCTTTAAAATGCCTTACCTGTTTCTTAAATAACTAGATTTCTTAAATAGTCGAGGAAGCAGTAAAGTCAACATAAACCATAGGAGATTATTCTGGTAAAACACAGAACCTTTGTTGTCTAAACAAGTTACACAGAAAAATGAATGAATGAATGAATGACACTTTAGATTTTAGATGAAAGCAGTCAGCAGTAAACCAAGGAAATGAACCTGTCAATACTTTGCTAAGGTTTTTGCACATGTTGTAGATTTTCAAACTCAAACATTATAAACCAAGACAAAGTTCATTCCACGTTTTGTCTTTTATGATGCCCTTTCGTGTTCTCAAACAGTCTGACACTTTAGGACCAATCTCAGGGGTTCTGCAGGGTCAGAAATAATTTCATAATATTAGTAAGATATTAACATGCAGTGGGTTTATGGTTGGCTATCCCCAAGTGGACCTATGTTGATAGTTATTAAAAACCCATAAAGAAAGCTTTTTGGGGTTTTGACAAGCTGGAAGAGTGCAGTTGGGTTCAGAAACTAAAAACCTGCCCCTTCAGGATAGAGCTGTTCTTGTTCTTGAAAAATAGAAGTATGTGCACAGTTGTATTAAGTATTGCTACTCAGTATATGCTTAGTTAGAATTTCTGTATTCTGTCTTACTAAGCACTGATTAATGAATATCCATTAATTAATTCAGTTTAGCATTAGATGAAGGTTTTAAGTTACCTAAATATCTTGGAAATTATCTTAAAGATTTCATAATGTAAAACACAGTTGCTGTTAAAGTAAAATTTGTCAAAAAATGATTCAATTTAGTTAAATACAAATTTACATTTTTCATAATCTTAAACATTAAGTAGAAGTCATGCTTATTCAATCAGTAAGCCTGTGTAAGTTTAGGAAGAACATATACAGGAAGAATAAAAATGTACTATTTTATTATACTTATATCTGATAACGCAGAGAAGAGATAGGTGTTTTTAATAAACCAAAAATATTCAGCTAATCTCACTTGCCAGAGATTGACCAAAATATGTGAACTTGAATTTTTTAAAATATTTCGGTTTCTATGAGAATTGGTTTTTTTTTTTGAATGTTGAAAATACTGGGAGTTCACTTTCCTTAATTTCTGGGGATTTTAGGAATATTCAATTTATAGGTCCTTCTTTCTAAGCCAGTTACAATAAAACTTCTTTAAGAAATTCTACAATCTCATTTGGTAAGATCTCATGATGTGCTTATTTCAGAGGTGTGAATTGCAGGCATATATGCATAGAGGCACAGAGTTTGTAATTTCAATTTTAGAATTTTACTTGTGGCTCAAGCATAAACATGGCAATACAAAACTCAGTCTGGATATCTACTTGGTGGCATGAAATACTTAACAGTCTCGAGCTCAAAGTAGAAAAATAAACAGAAAAAACTAAAAAGGCAGATTCTTTATCATTTTCCACACAACAAAGAAAAAAATCTCTATAAACCATCATCCCCTTTACAGATCTAACCGAATGGTCAGATCATAAAACCAAACGAAGCTGGCACCAGAAATCAAGTAAATACTCAGAAAGAATCAAAATCAAGTTCTTGCCATGGTATTAGTAGACAAGAGTTTGGAGCACAGAATCAGGAGCTGGACTCAATGTTGGGCCCATATATCACCAGTCAGGAATGGTGCCCAGGGACCACGAAGAAGCAGGAACAGTCCCATCTGAGCCACACACCAAAACTATGGAAAAACAAAATGCACAAGACAATTAAGATTTTTGTATGCAGACTGTTGTTGTAGGGGCTATCTTCATCAGTGAGGAATGTCTCAAAGAATAGGAAGGGGCCCAGGGCTTTACAGAGGCAGGTAGACTAGGGTGTCATTAGCAAGTCTTAGGGTAATTGTGATGAGGATGGAGATGGTCTTACCTGAGTCACTGAGGAAGGGTGGCCGTGCATCCTGTTAAAAAACAAAATTCAGCTGAGTGAATTTGAAGATCTGATGGGCTTTCATGAATCCAGCAGCATGGCATCTAGCAGGAAGAGGGAAGCCACCTGGGAGTTGTACAAAATGGAAAGTTTTTATAGGAAGGAGTCTAGGGCAAAGAAGTTATTAGCATAAGAAAAGAAAGGATTGTTTCAGGCAAGATCACCTTCCCTTAATGGGAAAGGCAGGGGGTCTTATGCACATGACCTCACCTTCCGGTGGGGGATTGAGGAGGCTCCTGTGGCAGATTACCTCACTGATCCTGATCAGAAAACTCCTGACTAATGGTTAAAACTGCATTTCTGGGGGGGGGGGAAGACTGCCATTTCTGGGGGAGGTTGAAACTGCACTTAGGTTAGGGATTAACGTGGTTTGGTGACTTGGCCAGGCTCAAGTGATGCCATTTGCGTCTGTGGTTTTAACAGTCCTATCTTGCAGCATGAGAGAGAAGGGTGGTCCTTTCAGTTACACTTTTGTCAGAACACAAATTGTGGGAAGCTTTTTTAACTTGTGCTCTATGATCTGGGGCAGAGGGCACAGGTGAAGTTCAACATTGTTGTGGAGAATCAACTTTTAATAGAATAGGGACGCATCTTACAGGACGGGTAAATCCAGGTCTCAGTTGTAAAGAGCTGTTTAATTTTTCAACACCGAATATGGTTGGTTCTAATAAATGTTAGCTGGTCTTTCTTGGTCTTTTCCAATAATGGTAAACAAGGCTTACTGATTCTCATTAGATTTGTACACTCTGTATATCACCTTACACACAGATCTCACCGGGAGGAGAATGGTGCGGGTTGGAGGAGCATCAGGTTACCATCATTAGAGAGAATAAAGTGGCCGTGTTTTCTCCCTGCCTTTATTACCATCGGTGAAATGTCACACACAGCAAAGGTTACATAAACAAAGGACTAAGTTAAGAAATGGCTTGTGTTCTCATGAAATTATATACTGTAAAGGTTACAATTTGCAGAACTGCTAGCATTAATATTTACTTTCAACAGAATTACTGACCATGTAGCCCTCCGGGGGTAATTCAGTACCTCCTTTCTTAGGTGAGACCGTGAGATAAAGGCAGGCCAAGTGCCCCGTCAGATGCGGCGGAGACGGACAAGTGGGCTGCAGAAAGATCTCATTCTGGGTCTGCTTGCAGCCGCTTGCATTTCTTGTATTTTATGTATTCTTTTTGCACAGCTGATTCTTATATTTTGTGGATTTTCCAGTAGTGAGAGCCTTCTACGAAGTTGAACAATACATTGACTTTCATATATAGAAATTTCATTCAACTCCACAGAACGTGCTGAACGCTGCTGGCATGCTGCTTACGAAGGGTGGTTGTAGGGCCTTGACTTGAGTTGCTTTTGCGTTAGTGGTCCTGCGCCTTGCCAATTAAAAGATACGTACCAGAATTGCATTTTTAAATGTGTAGTAGAAGCATTTTTAAGCAGAGAAAGGGTAAAAGAATTGTACAGTGAGGTACTTTTTTAAGAGGGCAGCGATCATGACTTTCTTACTAATAAAAAACTAGTCTTATTTAGCTCATGTCTTAAGGAAGGAACCAGAAAGCTGTTGTTCCAAGGAGAGCCCAGTGAGTATACGCACCGATAGACCGTTATGAATGCCAAAATGCCTTTGCTTTCTAGGTGCAAAACTGGCCTTTTCCGCACTGGAAGGGAAGTCCATGGGACCCCCACCAGGCTGATTTAACAGGTCAGCGTACAAAAATGATACGATGCGGTACCAGCCTTCTCTAACTGACAGGGTTGTCTGCAGCTCCAAGACAATGAAGAACATCAAGCCCGCAGAATCCAGTAACTCAAAGGTTGTGTCCTCAAACAGTTCACAGTTTATGTCACCCAGTAATCTTTCGTTCTGTCTCAGAGTCTATTACACAGTGTTTCTGCACAAGTTTTTTTTTTTTTTTTTCCTTTTGTGATCAAATGATCTCAAAAAGGATTATTCTTGATTACAAACTCAGGCTGCTCTCAACCAGTTACTGTTTGAGTATTTACACAGGGGCAGCAAGGGTGTTTACTGGCTTTCTGGGGGATGCTTGTAAAACCCAGAGTCATGCCATATTGAACAAATAAAATTAATGTCTGTCTGAGCATTTTCATGAGTGATTTTGGATTGGCCTTTGTTTCCCTATGTTATCGGCTATCCCAAGTTTAAATACCAAGCCTGACAATTCCCCCACCAAAGTTTATCCACAGTACCCATGGATTTAGGAGGATTTCTCTTCTAGAGGTCCTCAAAATATCCTAAGTGTCTTGCCCGTTCCGGAAGTGACCTTCCTCAGCATCTGTGAGCCTGGGATTTTAAGCCGGGTACAGGGCCGTCTTCCCAGGAGGACTTGGCTCCCTGAGTAGAGCCAGCCTTAGCTCCTTCAAAGAGGCTAGCTGGACCTGATTTTAAGTGAGCATCATTCTCAAATACGACATTCTAGGCAAGGCCTGGTTTCATAACCAGGTTTTCCAATTATATTCTGGTAAGATGCAGAACATATTCTGAAACTATACAAAAATCTGTTCTGGCTTGGAAAGCAAAGGGACTTAGTAAAAGATTCCAAATTTTGAGGCAGTCTTTGAAAATCAGGTATTTTTAAATGTTTTATTTCAGTTTGCAGAAGCAGTGTCTACTGTATTCTTCTGAATTACAGATAGCTTAAGAAGAAAGAGAAGTGTTCATAAAGTAGAACATTAAAGCAATATCAACAAAATTCCAAGTCCACAAGCACACTGAATTTCCCTCATTTAATCCTATGCAGTTCTGTTCTGGGGGAGCTTGAGTTCATGTGAACACAGAGTTGTTGAAGGTCTGGAGAACAGGTACAGAGCAAATGTCTGGGAGACTCAGAAAGGAGAGAGTCTTGTCTGTGCTCGAGGATTGTGGTCTGGTGTGCTTGTCTTCTCGGGCATTCAGGAACATGTTAGGACAAAGACGGGGGCCCAGGTGACCTTCATAAATCAGTTCTTCCTTGGAGTCAGGGGTCCTGGTGGCGACATTGTAGGGTCGCTGGTCTGGGATACACATGTGATGGTTCCTCCCGTCGTTCTTCCCTGGTCCCTTCTTACATGTTTTCTATTCTAGAGGAATCATTCACTCCTTGTCTCTTACAAGGAGGACATACCCTATTTGCATTCTGAGGCATGTGTAATGTGGGGGTGCAGTTCCTAGCAAGAAGAGAAGTAGGAAAAGAACCAAAAAGCAGATTTTTTAAATGGAGTCCTTCAGTTTCTCTATCTCAAGAGGATCAACCCAATTTTTACGGAGGAAACAAATCTTGAGTGTAGTATAATGTTCCTGAGACACAATAAATATACTAAGAACATGTCAGAATATCAAGAGATTTAGTAAGCCCACATTAGGTCCTGGACATCTATATTTTTATAAAAAAAATCATAGATAAGTCTGACATGCATCTCCAGTTGAAAGCCACTGGCCTACAAGATGCTGATTTAAATTACAGAAGCAAGACCCTCACCAAATTAACAATTTAATAACAGATTGTGACAGTGTACTTTGCCTACTCGCAGCATAGTAGGACTAGAACACCCTCAATAGAAAAAAAGTCAACACAGCTGTTAGGAAAGCATCTGGCCAGTGTTGTCCCTGAAGGAAAAAACATTGTGGACAAGAAGGTCAATAACCAATACCAAGGATTTTCCTCGAAACCTATGATTCTGAATAATTGGTAACGTATCTATTAAATACTCACCTAGACAGGCGGAGTGGCCCTTCTGATTTCACATGGAACTTGGCAATAGTGACACATTCAACCTAATTATCCTACAGTTCTCTTACAAGTGCAAAACATATTTTGTGATTTCCAAGGATTCTTTGAGAAATCTCAAGGCTAGTTTTAGGTGTAAGTGATGTCCTTCAAGTTTTATTTATAAATATATATGTATTTAGGATCCAATTTAGAGAAGGCAAAAATCAAAGTCACAAGATCCACACAGATCCTTAAGATAGGATCATGTGTGCCTGAGAAACCATACCGGCTAAGTTATTTAATCACAGGGATGAGAAAACATTTAAACACAAGCATGGACTGTAATCTAAGTGAAGAAACTTTATTTTCTTAATAACAGGTATCATATATTCAACATAAAGGAGAGATCATTATTCTTTTAAAACATAGTCTTTGCTTTCTAAGCAGATTATACGGAAAATTAAGACTGATCTTTTGCATTGTAGGCAATAATCAGTAACCATAAAAACAGCCCATCAACATCAGGCACAATTGACTAAAATTGTAACACATTTTGATCTTTCCTTCAGACTCAAGTATTATAAACTAAAGCAAGTTAAGTGAACTTTCCAAGTTTTTTCTTCAGTACGCCTTTTCTTATCCTGTGGCAAACTGACACTTTGCTTAAACCCAGAGCTGCATTCATTTGGTCCCAACAACTGAATAGTAACACGGAGATGTTATTTTCTGTTAACAGGCACTGTGTTCTTGCTATCTTTAAGTGCGTCAATAAATATTTTTAAAGTTTTTCAGTTTTAATTTCTATGATGTTAAATATCGATGGCCATAATCTACAAAAACAAAGACTTTTTGGGTTCCTCAATAAGTCCCAATAGTATAAAGGGCTCCAGAGATCATAGAATCTGAAAACCACTGCTGTAAGAAATACAATTTTGTTTTGAAAGACAGACTCATGCACAATTGTATTCCTCTGTCAGTATTACTTTTAATATAACCTTAATCATTCATATTAATTATATTTTTTGGCCAAAATTACTAAATTCTGTTTCACAGAAAACTGGGGAGAACAATTGTAAATGTCCATTTTACACAGGTATGTTAGCAGGCCAGCAAGGCTTCCATTACACCGTCTACCCCTGTGTCTATTTTACACCCTTTTAAAGTTGCAAAAATGAACATATTCACTGACATGACCCAAAGATAGAGCTTCTGTATGGCATATAAAAATAAGCAAAAATATAGAAAAAATTAAAACTCTGCTTAGTAATCTGTGTTTCAGTATTCTCTAATAAATTACTAAGTTATTCAACAATTTCTTAAAAAGATTTATTATTTTAGGGAGAGAGAAAGCAGGTGGAAGGGCAGAGGGAGAGGGAGAGAAAGTCCCCAGCAGACTCTTTGCTGAGCACAGAGCCCCATACGGGGTTTGATCTCAAGACCCTGAGATCATGACCTGAGCTGAAACTAAGAGTTGGTCGCTCATCCAGCTGCACCACCCAAGTGCCCTGTATCCAACAAATTCTTAATTGATATCTGTCCAAGGTTTATGTTACCTAATATTAAAAGATAAACTGAAGTATATTACAAATTTTTTTTTGACTTACGTATATTTTGAAGTGATTACACGGCAAGTTTAGTTAACATCCATCATCTCATATGGATACAAAAAAAGAAGTTGTTTTCTTTGTGATGAGAACTTCAAGGATTTACTCTTAAGAACTTTCAAATATAGCTTACAACAGAGCTAACTATAGTCATCATGTTGTAATTTACACCCCCAGTACTTATTTATCAGAAGTATGTACCTTTTGACTACCTTCACCTAATTCCTCCTCTGGTAATCACAAATCTGATCTCTTATCTGTTCTCTCTTTTTGGATTCTACATACATATAAATTAGGTCACGCAGTATTTGTCTTTCTCTGACTTTCACGTAGCATAATGCCTTCAAGGTCCATCCAGGTTGTCACAAATGACAGAATTTCCTTCCTCTTTATGGTTGCATAATAGTCCATTGTGTATATATCCCACTTTTTCTTTATCTGTTTATCTGCCAATGGACATTTAGGCTGTTTGCATGTCGTATTGATCTTAAATAATGCTGCAGTGAATATGGGCATATATCTCTTCAACATAGCGATTTTGTTTCATATGCATATTATAGATTTTAAGGGGGGGGGACGCCTGGGTGGCTCAGTCGTTTAAGTGTCTGCCTTCCGCTCAGGTCATGATCTCAGAGTCCTGGGATCAAGCCCCGCGATGGGCTCCCTGCTTAGCGGGGAGTCTGCTTCTCCCTTTCTTCTCTGCTTGTGCTCTCTCTCACTGTCTCTGTCTCTCTTTCAAATAAATAAATAAAATCTTTAAAAAATAATAAAAATAAAAATTTTAAGAGTTTATTTGAGCAAAATTTGATTTGAATCAGGCACTGACAAATAGAAATGGTTAGGGATGCTCCAAGGCCATGAGCTAGGGGAAAGACTTACAGAGAAGAGATGGAATCAAGCAAGGAAATTATTTGATGGGCTATATCTTAAGCAGTTGCCTTATCTCGGAAAGCTTAGTTGGCTCTTTGTGACTGGCTGTTCATTGGTTTTGATTGCTTAACCTTAAGGGGTCTACAGGTGCTGGTTTGGTTTGCTTATGTAGGCTGCTAAGGCTTTAGAGCCACCTTAGTCTAGCGGCTTCCTTGTTTAATTTAACAGTAAAGATCCTGGAAATTATATTCACACTAACATGTTACAAAACACAATTAGTATTGATATAAAAAGTTTGTTAGAATAATGATTTGTTACAAGTTTATATTTTTAAAAAAGTCTTTAACATTATACAGGAGTAATCTTATTTTATTTGATCAGTAAACCTGTCTAAGTCTAGGAAAAATAAACTCAAGTAGACTAAAAAGTATGTTTATGTTATAGTTAACATGGAGATTCAGATAAAGACATAACTATTTTCATTAAGCCAAAATTACTAAACTAATAGTAATTTCCAAACACATTAACTATGTGAATTTGAATTCTTTTTTTTTAATTTTTTTTATTGTTATGTTAATCACCATATATTACATCATTAGTTTTTGATGCGGTGTTCCATGATTCATTGTTTGTTCATAACACCCAGTGCACCATGCAAAACGTGCCCTCCTCAATACCCATCACCAGGCTAACCCATCCCCCCACCCCCCTACCCTCTAGAACCCTCAGTTTTTCAGAGTCCATCATCTCTCATGGTTCGTCTCCCCCTCTGACATACTCCCCTTTTCTTCCTCTCCTGTTATCTTCTTCTTTTCCTTTTTTCTTAAAATATGTTGCGTTATTTGTTTCAGAAGTACAGATCTGTGATTCAACAGTCTTGCACAATTCACAGCGCTCACCGTAGCACATACCCTCCCCAATGTCTATCACCCAGCCACCCCATCCCTCCCACCCCCCACCACTCCAGCAACACTCAGTTTGTTTCCTGAGATTAAGAATTCCTCATATCAGTGAGGTCATATGATACATGTCTTTCTCTGATTGACTTATTTCACTCAGCATAACACCCTCCAGTTCCATCCACGTCGTTGCAAATGGCAAGATCTCATTCCTTTTGATGGCTGCATAATATTCCATTGTGTATATATACCACATCTTCTTTATCCATTCATCTGTCGATGGGCATCTTGAGCCGGTAGGTATTTTAAAAGTCGTCCTTCTTGGATCTACCAAGCTTCTACTTCTTCACTTAATATACGTGGTCCTTTCTGATCCGCAGCTCCAGATAAACGTTTCACGTCTTTCTCTGGAAGACTCTCAGAAATACTCTGTAGGTGGTTATTTTCACTTTCATCAAGTCTTTTTTGCTCTTCCTCTGATGTCCTTTCTAAGTTTCGTTCTGCTGGCAAATCTTGTTTGTGCTCTCTGCTTTCTGGTAGCTGTGATTTATACAGGTCATGGAGTTTATAATTCTCTAACAGAAACACAACTCCAATATCATTAATCTTTACTTTCTCTATGAAGGTCGTCTGTCCAAATCCTCTGGATGCTGACTGATTTTGGGTCACCGAGTGTGATACAGATGGGCATTCATCATCAACTCTCAAAGCCCTGGATCTTTGACAAGACACAGTACTGTGAGCCAAACACACTGAAGACTTCCAACTGGACAAAGCTGATTTGGATGTTTGTTTTTCCTTCACTTCTACTGTTTTAGTAGGAACGGAATCTTTCACTTCAATGGTAGGCTTCACGTAAGGATATATTTTAGGAGAATCTTCTACTTCTTCACTTAATATACGTGGTCCTTTCTGATCCACAGCTCCAGATAAACGTTTCACGTCTTTCTCTGGAAGACTCTCAGAAATACTCTCAGAATCCAAAGGTGATTCTCCGTCTTCCTCTTCTAATCCTAATGCTGACATCATAACACTACTATTACTTTTGTATGCTCTATCAGCAGAAGTCAGATTGTCATTAACTGTTTGCTCTTGTGGAGCACTTTCAGTAATACTAATACCATCGTCCTGGTTTCCAATTGCCGGCTGCACCTCTCCTTCCTGGATACCAAAATTTAAGTCTTCAGCATCTGATGTAAGCCATGAATCATCAGTACCAGGTTTAATGGAAATACTGCTTAAAGACTCTTCTTTAGAAATCTTATCTGCCAGTGCGGAGGAACAAGAGGCGACTGCCGTGAATTTGAATTCTTAAAACATTTCTGAGTTAGTTATAATTTCAGTCACTGGTCAAGAATAAAGACTGAAATACTAAAACCAGTCCAGATTTCAAGGAGCTATTCTCCTTCCTTGTGGGCATGAATGTCTTAATTGATTTTAGCTCTAAAATGGGCAAAGAAGCAGAAAAAAGGAGAAAAAAAAAAAGGCTAATAAACCCAGTCCTCTATGGTCTCTTACCAAAAAAGAATAAATCTGTATAGCCCATTAATTAATTTATTTAGAACACCAAATAGTCAGACCATAAAACCAAATTCCTGAGCATTGCCTCCACTAATGGAGGCATTCGTCCATTAATGGAACAAAACAAAACAAGTGGAGAGGAAAATTAAAATTAGAGAAACAGAACCAGCAAAGTTCTGTTGCCACTTGGCATTCAGCTCTGGGAGCCAATAATAGACCATCCTGGGCTCAAGCCGACTGTGGGACATTCTCTGTCTGACAGAAGCAGCTAATCTTTAGCAGATGAACCTGTTGGGCAACTTGGTAGAAAATCTTCCTAACTGTTAAAAAATAATTTTTAAAAAAAGATACATCATAACTTTCTCACTAATAGAAAATGAGTGTGTGTTAAAGATTTTATTTAACTCATTAATTAATGATGAGAATGCAAAGTTGTTTTGTCCTCTTCAAAGGAGAACCCACAGAGGAGACGTGTGTTAATGGACCATCAGGAGTGCAGACATGGCTTTGTCACCGCTCTGAGAGGGAAGTGACTTGCAAGTCCACTGGACAGATTTTGCATTTCTGTAGACAAGAATAATTTGCATTCCTATCAATTTTCAACAGCTAATAGAGTTGTAAAGTAGCTCAAAGACAACCAAAGGCATAAACCCCATAGAAGCAGATAACCCTGAAGGGTGTGTGTGCTGAACAACTCACAGGTGTCCCATGGAGACGGCCAGTAATCTCTTGTTCCATTTCAAAATATTTCACAATTTTATCCTCCAGCCTTGATTCTACAATAACTCTTTTAAATATTTACTTTATCATGTATCTATTTCTCCCTCCATCAACCATCATATTTTGTTATTCATTTTTTTTTTTTAAGATTTTATTTATTTATTTATTCATGAAAGACAGAGGGAGAGAGAGAGAAGCAGAGGGAGAAGCAGGCTCCCAAGGAGCAGGGAGCCTGATGTGGGACTCGATCCCAGGACCCTGGGATCATGACCTGAGCCGAAGGCAGATGCTTAACCATCTGAGCCACGCAGGCGCCCTTGTTATTCATTTTTAAGTAAGTTGCAGATACCAATCCATGTCATTGTATAAGGAGCTTCCTTGATTAATCGAGGGAATTCTATTGCATATATTTTCTAATGTGTAATTAATGAGAACAGATAAGTAAATATGCTTACTCTTAATAACAACATTGCTACTTTTCTCTCATCACTGTATTTCAGGAATATTTGTCACACCAGTCTGAATGTGTGCTCTCTATCATGGCACTCATTAGCATGGGACTCTAGGGAGAGCTTGTCTCTCGTAGGTTCTGGGGCTGGGCCGTGTCAGTGAACCTTTCATCTTCTAGATTCCTTATCCAATATCTACATGTCAGATTGTTTGTTTGGCCTTCTTTATATTTTTTCTTTTTTTAGACTTTTATTTTGGGGGTTGAGTTTCCTTATATACAACCGTTTCTCTCCCTCAGCCTAGGGGAGATGTCCCTGGGCTGTCAAGCTTCTGGTTGGCTTAACTGTTTGAACTTCCTCTACTCAGACTTACCAGGGGTTATTGATTTTATATGATTTTTCTCTTTTTGAGTGATAGTAATAGATTAATTATATTCATATGTTCATATATATGAAGAATGAGACACGAAGCCACCAGAGGTTCTGTGAGAATTAGTGACTCAATCTAACACGTGTTTCCACAGTGTGGCCGTGGCTGTGTGTTGAGCATTGACTGAAGTCTTCGGGATTTTAGCAGGGAGATGATTTAAGTGGCTTTGACAGTGACCCACGTGAGATGCTGACATATCACAAGTGGAGTTGATGAGAAGTGGTCAGATTCTAGATACATCTGCAAGGTTGAGTTGATAGGATGAGTTGATGGATCGGATGTGAGGTACGAGAAAATAATGAAGAGAATGATGATGAAAATGCTTTTGACCTGAGCAGGAGTGGAATTAGCCACTAAACCAGTAAGGCTGTGGAAGGAGTGGGTTTAGGAGAGAAGATTGGTAGTGTAATTGTTTTATTGTGATAAAATACATACAACATAGCATTTGCCATTTTAACAATTTTTTAAGTGTACGGTTCAGTGTCAGTGTTCACTGTCATGCAGTCATCGCCACTATCTCTTTCCAAAACATTTTCTTCACTCCAGAATAAAACTTGGAACTCCTTAAGCAACAACTCCCCATTTCCCACCCTACCCCTGGCCCCTGGGAGTCTGTTCTATTTTCTGCCTCTGGGAATTTACCTATTCTAGATATTTTATATAAGTAGAATCATGCAATATTTGTCTTGTATGTCAGGCTTTTTTCACTTAGCACGCTGTTTTCAGAGTCATCCATGTTGTCATATAGTATTAGAGCCTCATTACTTTTTATGGCTGAATAATAATATTGTATTGCATGTAAACGGCAGATTAATCATATCCATTCATCTATTGTTGGGCACGTAGGCAGTTTCCACCCTTTGGCTCTTGTTAATAATGCTGTGACGACAATTCTCACACAAGTATCTGAGTCCCTGTTTTCAATCCTTTTTGGTAAATACCTTGGAGTAAGTGTTTTGACTGTATGGTAATTCTGGGTTTAACTTTTTGAGGAACCACCAAACTGTTTTCCACAATAGCGGCATCATACTTAAAAATCAACACTTGTCATTTTTCACATTTTTGATTGTAGCCAACCTACCAGGCATGAAGGGGTATCTCATTGAGGTTTTGTTTTGGATTTCCCTATTTAGTGATGTTGAACATCTTTTCATGTGCTCATTGTCTGTTTGCTTTTCTTCTTTGGAAGAAATGTCTATTCAAGTTATTTGCCCATTTTTAAAGAAGATTTATTTACTTATTTTAGAGAGAAAGCGAGAGAGCAAGAGGGGGTTAGAGAGGGAGAGGGAGAGGGAGAAAATCCCAAGCAGACTCTACGCTGAGTGCAGAGCCTGATATGGGGCTCGATCCCAGGACCCTGAGATCACGACCGGAGTCAAAATCAAGAGTCGAATGCTTAACGGACTGAGTCACCCAAGCACCCCTGCCCATTTTTAAAATGAGTTGTTTGTCTTTTTGTTGTTGTTGAGTTTGTAGGAGTTCTTTATGTATTCTGGATATTAAACCCTTCTCACATATATGATTGGCAGATATTTTCTTCTATTCTGTGGATTATCCTTTTCATTCTCTTGATAGTATTTTTTGATGCATCGAAGTTTTTAATTTTGATGCACCCCAATTTATTTATTTATTTTTCTTTTTGCCTGTGCTTTTGGTGCCCTATTTAAGGAACTATTGCCAAATCCAGGGTCATGAAGATTTTCCCTTATGTTTTCTTCTGAGAGTTGTATAGCTTTAGCTCTTAAATTGAGGTCTTCGATCCACTTTGAGTAAATTTTTGTATGTGGTGTAAAGTAGAGGTCCAACATTGTTTTTGTCTGTGGCTATCTTGTTCTCCCAGCACCATTTGTTGAAGAGACTATTCTTTACACACGAGTGGTCTGGGCACCCACCCTGGTCAAAAATCAGTTGACCTTAGATGTGAAAATTTATTTCTGGGCTTTCGGCTCTGTATTTATATCTGTTCTTATGTTATCTCTGTTCATACCTGTTCTTATGCCAATACCATACAGTAGTTTTGTAGTAAGTTTTGTAATTGGGAAGTGTCAGACCAGCTTTGTGTTTCCTTTTCCAGATTATTTTGGCTATTTTGAGTTTTGTTGGAATTCCAGATGAATTTTGGGATGTGTTTTTCCATTTCTACAAAACTCACCATTGGGATTTTGATAGAGATTGTATTAAAGGTGCTTTAGACAGTCTTGTCATCTTATAATATTAAGTTTTCCAGTGTGTGAACACAGGCTGTCTTTCCATATATTTAGGTCCTTTCAAATTTCTTTCACCAATTTTTTTTTTTTTTAATTTTCAGTGTATGGTGTTTTGTGTCTCTTTTATTAACTTTATTCCCAAGTATTTTATTCTTTTGGACACTAATATAAATGAAATTATTTCTTAATTTCCTTTTCTGATCATTATTCATGTATAGAAATACAACTGATTTTTGTACACTGATTTTTGTATCCTGTGACTTTGCTGGATTCATTTATGAGTTCTAACAGTTCTTCTGGGTTCTCTAGAGTTTTCTGTATATAAGATCATCTCATTTATGAGTAGAGACAGCTTTACTTCTTTTCCAATTTGGGTGTCTTTTATTTTATTTTTCTTGCCTCATTGCCTGACTGGAATAGTATCTCAGTTTTGGACATGTTGAATTCAAGACCCTTATTAGACCTCCAGATGGCCCTCCTTGATGTAGTCAGTAGTCTGGGTATCAGGAAATAGGTCTGGGTATCAGGAAATAGGTCTGTGCTATTGATATGAAATTGGGGATTGTGAGCATGTGGGCTGATTTGTAAAGCCATGAGGCTGTGTGAAAGATCACCTGGAGAGGGGGTGCAGGTAAAGAAGGGCAAAGCCATGGAGAGGTAGCCCAGCATTGGAGAAGTCAGGAGATTTCCTTTTCCCTTCCCCTTCCTTCCATGGGTTACTTTCCCCAGATTACACTCCACTGGCATCTTTTGTAGATGTCGTGGAAGGAGCACCTCTTGGACTTTATTTGGGGCTGGTCACTTCACTGCATAGCTTTCATTCAAGAATAACATTGAAGATCGTGATTAGGTTCCCCCAGAATCTCCCTGCATAGCTTTCATTCAAGGAAAGCATTGAAGATGGTGATTAGGTTCCCCCAGAATCTCCCTGCATAGCTTTCATTCAAGGATAACATCGAAGATCGTGATAGGTTCCCCCAGAATCTCCCTGCATAGCTTTCATTCAAGGAAAACATTGAAGATGGTGATTAGGTTCCCCCAGAATCTCCCTGCATAGCTTTCATTCAAGGATAACATCGAAGATCGTGATAGGTTCCCCCAGAATCTCCCTGCATAGCTTTCATTCAAGGATAACATCGAAGATCGTGATAGGTTCCCCCGGAATCTCCGTGCATAGCTTTCATTCAAGGATAACATTGAAGATGGTGATTAGGTTCCTCCAGAATCTCCCTTGGTGATTAGAGACTCCTACATAAAGGTCTTGTCTCCAGGGACTGAGCCCACAAAGCTATGCTGCAGTTGTTCGCTTTGTATCCAAAACAGATGAGAGCTAACAATAGACTATTCTGGAGGGACAACTGACAAAGAGGTCCGCGATCATCCTGAGTTAGCACATCTTACACTTCTTTGAGTTCTTCCTTTGAGTATCTTTTTGATTCATATTATCTCTTCATTCTCATTCCTCTACTTTCCCCAAATATACCCGTACAGTACACAGGCCCCTTCTACTCCACCGTGCATGTCCACGTAGGGTCCTTTGAATGCCTTTTGTTCCTTCTCATTTATTCACATGGCCCTTTAAGACACAGTAGGTGTGTGATGGTTAGTTCATGGTTAGGCTACACAGTTGGTTGCATTCAGTGTATCATCTCAGTTACAAAAATGTGTGGATAATGTGAGTCCATTTTATTTTAATTATATATATACACACACTCCCATGGAAAGAACATTTGGCAGAATATATACCAAATTATTAAACAGTAGTCTTTTCTGGCTGGTAGAATTATAAGGGAATTTGTATTTCTAATGATATATTTCCAAAGCATTTAATATATATGTTTTTATGCCATCAACATGTACCTATATAAGTAAAAAAGGTATTTAAAAACTTATTTTAAAAAAAGGAAACTTTATAGTTCCAATTAATAGCAGATGCTAACCCATGAAGAAGCAGTCCCATTATCTGAGCTTCTGTGTGCAAGAGGTTAAAGCATCTGAGGGACCCAGGCACCAGGAGCACGAGTAGTATTGTGTATGTGTGACTGAAGCAGGGCTAGAGTCGCCTAGAAACCTTAGAAAAATGTCTCTTCAGCCTGCAAAAAAATGCCTTCTTACCCTCTTCTTCCTCGCAAGTCCCTAAGCAGAATGGCACATTTAGAGGTCCGCTAGCTAACTAGGAGAATAGACTTCTGGAGGGAAGCATTTTTGTCCCCTCCCCCCCGCCCCCCACACTCCTCTACCTCATGTTCTGGAATTATTTTGGATTTGTTTGGGGATAGTATCTGAGTTTGTATCTCTCGGGCTGTTGGTTTTTTTTTTTCCAGGAATTTAAAGTTTTTTTACTTTGATATATGCTTAAATGTTTATTTTTTAAGTGATGTAACTTTTCAAAAAATGTATTAAAGTTAATTTCTGTGGGAAAAAATGTTTTTTATACTTCTGACTGTTTTTTGTTCCTTCTCTTTTGAAATCTCTAGCCAACAAGAACATTAGTCATGACAAGCATGCCATCTGAGTAAGTACTCATTGTTTTGATAACTTTCTACTCAACGTAAAATTTTAGATTTTTCTTTCATATACACTGTGATGCTGCGCTTTTAAGGCAGTTCGTAGCTTTGCACTATGTTGCTTTTACTCTATAAAATTGATGTTGGAATTAGAAGAACATTGGCAATAAAAAAAGGTGGTTAAAAGACTATGAGCAGTTTAGCACTGAAGACTTTTTGAGTTGTTTACATAGCATTAAGAGGTATTGTAGTTCGCTGTTCCTCTTGCTTGCTTCGTATTTACTGTTTCTGTGTGTCCACCACTTACACACCATGGAAGTTCAATAAATGGAGCATCACTAGCTGAATCCCTCAAAGTTCTTAAACGCTTTGCTGGGAAGCTCTCTACAACTCTTAGTAAACCCTCTATCTACACATTTGGGAAAGAGTTAATAGCTTGCTGGCATGCTCTTATCATCTTCCTTAAACATTTAACACAATATATAGCACATCCAACAAAAATACAGCACCATATTCTTTGTAACAGATTTTTGAGTTCCTGTTTAAAGGGGAAAAGCATGTTTTTTTTGTTTTGTTTTGTTTTTAGTATCAATCATACATTGTAAGGTTTTAAGGCATTCGTCAAAACATTGGGACATTTCAGTGAAAAATAGCCTGCAAAAAAGTGCATGCTTATAATACTTTCTTTCGTAGGATCCTTTTCCTACCCATGGCATATGAAATCGAAAGGACTGATACTTCAAACACCCTACATTAGCTAGTGAAAAAGGAGCACGCTCACAATTTTTGTTAATCTCTTACAAAATTTACTGAACATTCTAAATCGTCTAATATGGAAGGGAAAAATGAGGATGGTGGGTGTGATATTTTTTTTAAATCCATATTTGCCCCCAGTCTAAAACACATTAGTAAATAGTTATTTTCTCTATCCAAGTTTTAAAAATCAAACTTTTTATTTAAACCATATTCTCTTTTTATTTTTCTCTCCCCACCCCCAACATATACTTCTTGTCTGAAGTTAAGAACAAGACCTAGACGTTCCGATGCCACATTGATTAGCTGTGTCTCAAAGAGACACCTGTTGTTGATTAACACATCCAACAAATAGCAGGAAGCTGCCAGACTTGGAATAAGGAAAATCACTGATATGTGGAAATGCAGGGTTCTGGGGAGCGTTATGGTTTAGAGTTTTTCACTTCCTTATGCTTTTGTTTTCTTTATGTTTCCCCCAAATTTAATATTTTCCATCACCCCAATAAGCACAAGACTCTCTGGTTGAAGTGGTGATAGGGCCCAGGTCTTGCCCCAGTTGTCTTTTTTTGCCCTAGGGATCTCTAAGAATTTAAAGTGTGATACAGTACTGCCCTTTCATTTCAGTTGTAAAGAAACAGGTCTTGAGATTGACATGCCCAAGATGGTAGAGATAAAACTAGGAAGGACTGTGAAGTCCATGGGGCATTTTTAGAGGTGGTCGACACAGGGGCAAGAACAGCCTCTTTCTCTTCGTAATAATTTTTGGAGAGGAGAGAAATTTATCTCTTAACTCATTGTGTATGTCATAGTGTGGCTTAGAAAGCCCTCCATGTCCTTTGTATTTCATGGGGGATTTCCCAAACTTGCTGGGAGGGAGAGGGAAAGGCAATGTGTCAGAGCCAAGGGCTTTTTAGTAAGGTGATTGTAAAGGGAAGAGAGGAAAAATGGTGAGCAATTTGTTGAGGAAATTGGGAAGAATGTATATTTCTTAAAAGGTACTTAAGGCACTAATGGAATGACAGACCAGAAGACAAACGATGGTGGGCTTTGCAGAAATAAGGAGCCTCTGCCAAATTTGCCCTTAGGTTTGATCTGATAATGTAATGAACAGGGCCCTTTTCCCCCTCTTACTAGAATAAACTGTATGTGTGAACTCAAATAAATGTTATATTTCAAATAAAATAAGCAAGTGATAAGCTTGGTCCTGACTGTGTGCAGGTTGGTTCAGATCTGAGAAGTAACGGTGGTGGGAAGAGCCAGGGCCATTTCTGATTGCTTGCTGTGTTCCCACCCATGGGCACCTGGCGAAGCCACTTAAGCCTGGGGCAGCTTCGTCAGCCATTAAAATAGTTGGAACTGAGAACTGAAGTTTTTTTATTTACCCAAATTTTACGCCATTGATTGTAAAGAAATTAAAATGTGAGCTCCATAGCTGAGATCAACGGAGATTTTTAGCTTTCTAGTTTTGTTTTTTTTTAATTATTCAATGTAATCACCTTGATGTTCATATGCAGGAAACATAGTCATTTTGTTGATTTTTTCTCCTCCTATTTAACAGGAAGCAGAACATCATCATCCAGGTGGTGCATAAATTGAAGGGCTTTTCATTTGCCCGGGAAGTGTGTGACACTACTACTCATGTGCTCGCCGGGAATCCTCTGCGCACCCTGAACGTGCTGCTGGGAATCGCGCGTGGCTGCTGGATTCTCTCTTATGAATGGGTAAGCCACTGTGTAAGCAGATGTTGCAAGTACATATATGAAAACAGAAGGTGTTTCTATAGATGTGGTCATTCTGAGGCGGTGACACTAGATCACTAGATTCGCATTCGTGTGAATTTGCACACGTCCCTGTGAGCAGAGAACCCCGTCCTGTTCTCTCCTTGAACTCGTCTCCCTTTGGCCCAGCACGTCCAGCCACTCACTGCCGATCCCTTGGGAACGGGAGTGTGGTGAGGACCAAAAGCAGAAGGGTGGCCTTCTGGATACAGACCTCAGCCACTGGCAGAAATAAGATAAGAACAGGCTTGGAATGAAAACACAAAATGCGTGTTCTCACAGTCAAATGAACTTTCTTCTGTGTTTGACCAAGAAATAATGTGACCTATGTTAGTGATGGTTTAAAAAGCCAAAAGAATTCAGTGATTGTTTTTACAGATGGATTTACTTAGGATGAAACATGTTCATTTAATCCCATTTGGATATGTTTTATCTTACACATATCTATCTGTAACACTACTTGCCCTTATTTCTGTGCATTAAAGGTAGTTTTTTAAAAAAAATCATTGTTTTCATTATTCATAGTAATTGAGATTGTTTGTTACTCTTTCTATTTTTACTTTGATCCTCAACCTATGGTCCCTCCAAAGCATTGCTATCTGATGAGAGTACTGTCATTTCTTACTTGTGTTGCTATATTGAATATGCTACATATCTACCCTCCTTCCTCTTCCCCCTAAGAATGTATTATATTAATACTGTGTTAATTTAAACCAGTAGAATTATAATACACAAACAAACTACAGATGTATTTTTAAGAACTGCTGTGGTCTTTTTCCTGTGTCACGATTTAACCCCGCAGCGCTCTGGTATAAGATGTTTGTGACATTAGTGCTTAAAGTCATGAAGTGGAAAAGTTTGAAATTCCCCCCAAAAAGTACTATTTGCATTGGTGGCAACTGGGGACTACCTTACCTCATTATATATTTGTGCTGATCCCCATTTATTTGTAAGAAATGTCATTTATACCTTCAGCTTCCATGAATGAATATGCTGTCTTCCTTTTCTCCAATTCACAGTGTTTCTGTGTCTTTATCAGTCAGTTCTTCCTTCCCTCATGTCTCAGAGGAAAAAACGCTCTTTATCTTTTATGAGGATATACATCTGTGCTTGATTCTGTACCCAATCTATTCTTCTGGGACTTTGAGCAGAGAGGTCAGACATGAGAATCAGTATTTACTGTTGCCATGTGTAAAGACCAACTCCCTTGATGCCTCCGTGTTTCTGCTCGGTGTACTGCCAGTATTCTCCCACTAATCATACATAGAAGCAGAGCCAGATGCAAATTTAGCATATGGTAACTATATGTGGGATTAACCACTACACACGAGAAAGGCAGGAAGTGAAACATGTTATTTAGTGAACTTCCAGTGCTCCGGCAGAACCTGGGCCACTTGGTCACATGAGTGAATGAATGAAGTACAACTGCAATAAGGTAGGAAAATGAAATAAAAGACATTTCGGTTAGAGAGGAAGAAATGGTATTGTTTCTATTCATAGACACCATGATTGTCCATGTAGACAATCACAAGAAATCTACAAAAAAGCTCTTAGAACAAATTGCCAAGATACAAGGATGTAATAATACAGGGTTGACATTGAAATACTCAAGTGTAAATCTGACATAAAAATATGTGCAGGATCTGTATGCTGAAAACTATAAAATACTGGTTAAAAAAATTAAAGAACTAATAAATGGAGAGACATACTGTGTTCGTGGATTAGAAGACTCAGTATAGTTAAAATGTCACTCCTCCCTAAAACAATCTATAGATTCAATACATTCCCGATTAAAATCTCAGGAGAGTTTTTTGAAGATACAGATAAGCTGATTCTAAACTATATACATATTCATGTATATGTAGATATGTATATAAATATGCAGATATATGTATATTCTAAGCTATATACATATACATACACATACATATAGACATATATACATACATACGTGCATACATATATGTATACACACACATATATGTAGAAAGAGAGGGAGAGAGAGAGGAACTAGCATGGTTAAAACAATTTTGAAAGAGAAGAACAAAGTTGGAGGACTAACATGATCTGATTTTTAAGGCCTCCTTTTTAATCCTTTAAAGCCTCTGTAATCAAGGCAATTCAGTGTCTGGGAAAACAGATAATGAAACAGAATGGAGAGTTCAGAAATAGACCCACAAATATGGCCCAATGGTTTTTGACCAAGAACCAAAGGCAATTAAGTGAAGGAAAGTAAGTCTTTTCAGTAAAAGGTGCTGGGCACCTGCAGACCAAAACTGGACCTGTGCCTCACACCATATACAAAGATTACCTCAGAATGGATCAGACTAAAATGTGGAATATAAAATGCTTAAAACATAGGATATGACCCAGGTTTAGGTGGAGAGTTCTTTTTTTTAAATTTTATTTATTTGAGAGAGAGAGAGAGAGAACATGATCAGGGGGAGGGGGAGTGGGACAGGGAGAAGCAGACTCCCTGTGGAGCACAGAGCCTAGTGCAGAGGTCGATCTCAGGACCCTGAGATCATGACCTGAGCTGAAGTCAGATGCTTAACCGACTGAGCCACCCAGGTGTTCCTAGAGTTCTTAGGTACAACATGTAAAGCATGATGTATAAGAGGAAAAATGATAAATGACACTTCATCAAGTGTAAAATCTTATACTCTGTGAAGAACATTCTAAGGAAGCCAGTAGAAAACATTTGCACATCTCATCTGACAAAAGACTTAAATACAAAATATATAAAGAACTCTCAAAACTCAAAAATCAGAAACAACCCAAACAAAAAATAGCCAAAAGCATTTTTTTGAACACTCTACCAAAGATATGCAGATGAAAAGATGCTCAACATCGTTAGAGAAATTCACAACCACAATGAGATACCACCACATATTTAACAGAATGGCTAAATTACAAAGTCCATCGACAATCCTCTAGAAAAGATGCAGAGCACCATACACCACTGGTGAGGGTGGAAGGTGGTACAGCCATTCCAAAAAATAGTTGAGAAATTTCATGTGATGTTAAATGTATACTCACCATGTCACTCAGCAACCCTGCTGCCAGGTGATTGCCCTAGAGAAATGAAAGCTCACGCTCACACAAAAAACCTGTATATGAATATCATGAATATTTGTAGCAACTTTGCTTATAATCACCAAAACCTGACAACAACACAAATGTCCCTCATAGGGTAAAGGGATAAATAAACTTCCATACTGTGGAATACCGCTCAGTAATAAAAGACAACTGTGATAGGGGCCCCTGGGTGGCTCAGTCAGTTAAGTGTCCCACTCTGGTTACTGCTCAGGTCCTAATCTGAGGGTCATGAGATTAAGCCCCGCGTCGGGCTCTGCGCTCAGCGTGGAGCCTGCTTGGGCTTCTTTCTGTCTTTTTCTTCCTGCCCGTGTGCCCCTCACCCCACTTGGCGCTCTTTCCCTCTCTCTCCCTCTCTGTCTCAAATAAATAAATAAAATCTTATTAAAAAAAAAACAAAAACGTAATTCTTGCCACAACTTGGATGAATCTCTTGCATTGTGGAGTCCCTGCTGGTGAACCAGCTGACCGGAGGATAGGATGGTCCCCTTCTCCCTTTACAGGGTTGTCCAGGCTCCACTCCCCCCAGCTGCACCCCCTTCTCCCATGGAACCCCTGGCCTCCAGGTGTCAGGCTGCTGGAGTTCCCAGACAGCTCCTATGAAGTCAGCACTCCAGGTCCCAAAGGGTGGGATGCAAGACCAGTATGTTTGAGGAATAATAAGAAGGCTCGGTTGGGGCTCACCAAGAGAAAAAGTAGGCGATGAGACATGAGAGCCAGTGTTTCGATAATCTTCCTGTGTCATGATGAGCTATCAGGAAGTTTCTGTCCAGAGAGAGAGATGCTCTGAGCTGTGTTGCTCAGAGGATGGTGGTTGCTATATGGAGAGCTCCCTGTGGGGAAGAAGGAGTAGCATCAGGGAACCTGCTGGCATACTGTTCCCTTCGTTTGCCAGTGAGAGAAAACCGCAGCTGGGACTGGATGGCGAGACACTCTGATTTGGACAGTACCGTGAGGCCGGAGTTGGGTGGCTTTGCCGTGGATAGGCCGCGGGGTGTGAGGCGAAGGAGTTAGCGAATGGTGCCGGTGCTGTTGACTTGAACAACCGTAAAAAAGTTGTTACCAAGACGGTTTAACAAAGATCCTTTATGATTTAAGAGGAATACATTAGGGTGGGCTGCCCTTTCATTTTGTGCACCAAGACCAACGTCATGAGCCTATAAGGGAAACCAGTGCCAAGACAAGATGTGGTCGAGACGGTGCATCCCCTGCCAGCACCAGGAGTGCCTGGACCATGAATCTGGCACAGGGGATCCTGCCAGTTTAATGCAATGGCCTCTCCTCTCTCTGGCCCCCACGAACTGGGTACCACGTGGTAGTAGCCCCAGGAGCCCACATGTCACCTGTGGATCCTTGCCAGATACTCAGCCAACTTGGCCAGAAGCAGTTCTCTTAACTAAGCCCAGGTGGCACCACCTTGAATAATGTCTTCTTCTGAGGAGTCCATGGTACTGTATTCGTTTCCTGTGCCTGCTCTAACAAATTGCCACAAATTTATTGGCTTAAAAGTAGCACAGATTTATTCTCTTACAGTTTTTGGAGGTCAGGAGTCCAAAATAGGTTTCACGGGGCTCAAGCCCAGGTGTTGTCAGGGCCGCATTCCTTCCAGAATCTCTAGGGCAGAGTCTGTTTCTTACCTTTTCAGCTTTAAAGGCCACCTGCATTCCTTGGCTTGTGGCCCCTGAGGCAATCACATCCTTGTGACTTCTGCTTCTCTTGTCACACCTTCTCCAATTTCTTGCCTCTGTAAGGACCCTTGTGTTCTCATGGGGCCAACCTGGATAATCCCGGATAGCTGCCCATTTCAAGGTCCCTGACTTCATTGCATCTGCAATGTCCCCTTCACCGTGGAAGGTAACATATTCTCAGATTCTGGGGCTCAGCTGTGGACAGCTTCTAGGGGGTTCATCATTCTGCAATCCCACAAGTACAAATGTATTAATTCCATAAGTGCCATATTATCCACTTCACTGTACTTCAGGTTGATAACTTTTAATCAGTATGAATTCTGTAAGGATGAGCTTCAGGAAAGCTTAGAAAGATGCAGAGGGTAGGTGGCTATGTGAAGAGGCAGAGCTTGGAGTGATGTATCTACAGGCCAAGGAACTCCAAGGATTTCCAGCAGCCAAGGGAATCTTGGACCAGAGTCTCCCTTAGAGTGTCCGGAAGGAACCAGCTCTGCCAATACGTTTATTTAGGACTTCTTGTCTTCAGAACTGGCTTTGTGGATTATAAACAAGAAGAAAGACCGTTGAGAAATAGAGAACATTAAGAAAAAAAAAAAAAGAAAGAAATACTTTGCCTTGGATCTCTAACTATTTTGAAGCTGTTCATGTTCCTTCATGCTTACTGGGTGATGGTGGTGGGGAGCTAAGCTAGCCTGGAGAGGGAAGACCAGTTATGTGGACCTCTAACACAAGAGCAAAGACAGGACTGAAACAGCTTTAAGAATGCTGAACCCTGAGAGCCTTCCTCAAGGTTTTTACACTAGCAAGATGGCTCATGAAAGCAATCAGTTAATATTTTTAAGTAATACATTGAATTTACCAGTATAGTGATTTTAAATAGTGGTAAAGCAGCTGCTTGAAAATTTAATAGTATTTTTCCCATACTAAACCACTGATTAAGCCAGTTTCTTCTATAAGATATGACTTCTGACAGGTTCATATATTTGATCTTGGCTTCTACTAGGAAGACCAAAATCAACAAATAGTTATTCAGAGAGAATGGGAATGAAAAGGATATTACTATTTAAATAACTACTCTGAAAATACACATCCATACACATATGTAAATACATACATGTATGCTCTGTTTGGAGGTCCCCATGTATTTCTATCATATTATCATCATCATTTACAATGTCCAGATTGGCAGTACATTTACATCAAGGTTATTTTGAAATAGAAGACTCACAAAAGTATAACACAAGATCCAGGCTTCTGATGTTTTAACGGTTAGTAGGATGATAACATGAAGCAACAGGAAAAATAAGTACAGGAGAGTTCAGTGCCAAGCTCCATGGCTGGTCCCAGATCCGGAGATTTCACAGGCTGGAAGTTAACCTCCATCCCCACATACAATGGGAATAGACTCCGTTCAGCTGCTTGGGTGCTGAGAACGGTACTCCTCCTCACTGAGCCGTGGTTCCCTGTCTGACACGGAGCTGAGGACCACGCGTCCTTCACAGGACTGTGTGAAAGCTAAGTGTTAAACATGCACCGTGCTCACATCAGTGACTGGCAGGAAGTAAGAACTTAATAAATGTTTGCTTTACAACAGAAATGACAATGTATCAATTTCCCCAAAGGGCTTTGAGAATCACTCACTGTCTACCGTCATCAGTTTTGTCCACAGAATGCATTAACCATACAATTTTAAAAAGATACCTTTTCTCTGGACGAGTGAGGACTTTGCCATGGGCAGTCCGTTCTGTCCTCGCTAGTCCTGAGGAGTGACCAAGAAGGCTCGTGAGCACGGCAGGCACGTAGGAGAAGAGAGTCAGTGGGGTCTGATGAGAGGGAAACATGGTGGGGTCTGGGTGGTCAACAGGAAGTACGCCCGCTTTCATTCTTTGAGGGACCTAGGAAGAGTACCCCTTGGGTATCTGGAGGTAATTCAGTATATTGGAAACCCCACGTCTGTAAAAGCCACCGTAGTACCGATTTTCATATATTTTAACCTTCTCCAAAGGTTGCTGCAAGTGATCACTCTCAGATTTGAAGAGTGATAGTTTTGGCGTTAGTATCTTTCTGTGAAAGCAGCTACAGGCATTGCTTTACCAGGGATGCCTAAATGTTTCATTACTCGTGAGAAGTACCAATTCCCGGGAAATTGAAAAGGACCGGGTCTACTGCAGTGTAAAGTGCCTGTTTGTGTATTTGTGATGTACTTGTGATATCTGCCAAATGTTTTCTCTCACTGGTGTTGTGTGTTTATTGATTTTAATAGATTATTGCTGACTTGCATTCTTAAGAAAAAAAAAGTTTAGAAATGAACTGGATCTCTTTCCCTGTTTATCTCACTTAAATAAGACAAAGATAATTGCTTTTTGCATGGCCTCCCTCCTTTAATTTTCTAAAAAATGCAATTGCATAAACATGATAAACTTTTTTTTTAAATCTCTACGTCCAATATGGGGCTTGAACTCATGCGTGATAAACTCTTTTGAGAGAGAATAGCTGTCATTGTCATTTATAAAGCCAAGCGACATAATGTCTAAAGCTCAATACACAATTTAACGTTCATCTGCAACTGTGTATGCCTTTAGATATGAATTCCGCAGGATGCAATTTCTTTTAGGGCCAAGATTTGAAGTGTCCATATGATACACTTCAAGGACCACATTGTCTTTGTGTAAAGGAATGACTGTCTCTCTCTCTCTCTCTCTCTCTCTCTCTCTCTCTTTCTCTCTCTGTGGTCCCCCTCCTTTTTCCTTGTCCCCAATGCAATTTGGGGGATTCTTAAAATATTCCTTTTGGCTAGCTGTATAAGCTTGCCTCCAAGAAAAACATTACTGAGAATGTTTTTATTTCAGGGTTTGTGTGGTATTCTCTGGAAATTGCTTGTAAAGGAGGCTTCTAGCAGTTCTTCAAAATTAGATGGTTGTATGTGGCCCAGTTAGTCATATCAAAAAAATTATGGTGATTTTATAACAAAATTCAGTTTGAATTTTTATTTTAAAAAAATTTATTTTGAAAACTATGTTGGCAATTTGTACGTGTTTACAGTGGTTCCTACTTTCATTCTTAACCCTGCTCTTTTCAGCAGAGAGAATAACTTGTGTTTTTCCTGCTTTGTGACTAAATTGTCTGGCAGATACAGAGAAATAGAAAACTGTGTCGGGAGTTGCTCTGTTTCCTATTCGTGGGAGACAGGAAGTAACACAACAGAAAAATAAAGAAATTGATTTGACCAAAGGATCCCTGTAGACCAAAGCTTTTTTGTTATATTGTGTTTAAGCATAGTGCTGTTTGGATTCTTTAGAGACCCTATCTTCTAACTTTCACCTATTTGGTGTTTCCTCCATTCTCCCCTGACTTATCTACAATTCTGCTTTACCTTTATACTGCTTTGTGTTCAGTGAAAGCTAGTGGAATGCCCTGTGACCGAGGCTTCTTCCTTCAGGCTCCTGTTACATAAAGCTCCTTCTCTGCTTCAGAGACACCACATAGCAGTGAGGAGTGATTCAGCCTATATTCAGGTCAACATACATTGATTCTGAACAGCTTAGGAATAAGGATTGATAGAGTCTGAGAGCTAAATCAGTTGTAAATGCAAATACGGAGTTTGGTCAGTTCCACAGCCAAATTTCAAGACACTTTAACTGTTAAAAGAATAAAAAAAATTTATGATCAAGTGTCTCATAAATCAAAGAATGATGTCATAATGAGTTAATTTTCTTGAAATGATGGCATGCAATTGGCTTTCTCACACTGGATTCGGTTAAGTAGTGAGTCTGATTTAACTGGTGTGAACATAGAATCAAATGTCAGAGTTAGAACAAAGCCTGTAGTTCATGCAGCCTGGATCTCTCGTTGGCTAGTGAAGAAGGCTAAGCTGCTCTCCAAGAATTACGACCAGTGGCAGAACCGGACCCAGAGTCTAGGATTGTCACTGGTGTTCTAGTCCATCACGCTGTCTACCCAAGACTAAAGAGAATCATCTTGAAAACCATTCTCTCCCTCTCTGTCTTTTTTTTTTTTTTTTTTTGACCTTCTGAGCACATTCTAAGAATAGTGTTTAAGCAAAGTATGCTTGGTGGGCCACATTTATAACTAGGGTTTTTGAGCTGTTTGCTTAAGTTCTGTCTAACAAATGTTTGTTGGCTGCAACCGTGTGCCCTAGCACTTATAATACCAAGCTGACTAAGGTCTCCTGTTTGTTTCTTTGAATCCACATCGGCTTGATTCCAAAGTCCTTCTTACTGTGCCACAGATAATTATACCTTGATAAAGTACTTCCACTTTAAAAAATGTTTTCGTACCCACTGTCTCATCCTTACAGAATATTTTTGCAATAGTGTTTAGTGCACAGATTTTGCACTTGTGTTTAGTGATGGAGATACTAGAAAAAATAACCTGTCTGACTTGAATGCGGATCTTTGAAACAGTCTTGATAAAGGCATTGTGCTAAGGCAGTGATCGTAAATAGTCATCTCAAAGTACACCTGATTTATACTGTCATTATTAAAATAACGGATTCCATTTGTGGAGAAACATGTGGTCTACAGTGCATTGCTCCTTTCACTGAGGTGGTTACTGAACAATGCCCATGCTCTTCCTCCGCAGAACCTTGGGCAAGCTTCAGTAGAACCTCCCTTGGTACCCCAGGACATAGGTGGTCCCACGCAGATCCTCCATCCTGTCTGCCATCCCTTTGGTTCATCCTGGCCATTCCTTGGGTATGGTTTTTCCACATTGGAGGCACTGTGCTTTCCTAGTTCGATGGGAACTCGTGGTGGAGGACAGATAGGAGAAAGATTGCCCTGGAAAATCGAGGGCTTTGGAGTTGCCCTTCATGAGAACATTTGAGAAGATAGATTTGGGAACAGGACTTGATCGTCATCTAGGATGACTAGTTGGGGAGTTTAAAGGAGAGCTGTTTTTGAGTATGAGAAGTCTGTGAAGTCACTCTAGACACAACCATGGATTGTAACATGAATGAGATTCCATTGTCATTTTGGGAATTCATATCTTTACATCAATAATTTGTTCTTTAATTTTGTAAAGAGACTAGATAGAATCCAATTAATACGCCTGGCAAAAAAAAAAGCAAGTGTGTGGGTCTTGAAGCTGAGACTTTGCATGGGAAAGAAAGCCCTGAGGCACTTTGAGTGAGGAGGAGTGGAAGGATAGGTGTTTGGAGAGGCTGACAGCGACCAGGGCACGCGGAGATCATGATCAGGAGTATGGGAAGCCACTGGAGTATTTGGACTAGAGAGAGACAGACTTTGATTTCTCTGGCTTCTGTGTAAAGAAGGATTGCAGGAAGGTCAGAGTAAGCAGAGTGACCAGAAGAAGGCAGTTAAGATTATCGAGGTCAGAAATTATAATGGCCATGACTAACACAGTGGCAGTTAGGTGGGGAGAGAAGAGATCACACTGGTGTAGTTTTTAAGAAGATCTAACAGGATTTGGTAATACATGGCATGTTATCAATAGAGAAGTCAAGATGGCTCCTCCCTAAATTTTTTACTTGAGCACCTGAGGGTACATGGTGGTGGCATTTACTGAGGCAGGGAATACTGGGGGAGAAAAATGTTTGCAGGTTTGGGGTAAAATAAAAAATTCTGATCTACACATACTGGGTGTGAGATTCCTATCAGACATTCAGGCAGAACTATCCCATATCCCATTAAACATGTGTGTGTGTGCATGTGTGTGTGTGCACGCGCGTGCGCATGTGTTCAGAGCAAAGGTTAGGACTATAAATATTCCTTGGGGAACCATTTATGCATAGATGGAACTTAAAGCCATGGTACCTAGGAGATGAGTGTACAAGGAGGAGAGAAGCAAAGTTTAACACTGAGCCCTGCCGTGCCAACGTCTAAAAGTCAAGAAAGAGGTGGAGGATCAAACAAGGGAGACCAAGAAAGATGAGGCGGTGATGAGGTGGAGCAGCAGGTGAATGGGATACTCCATTAGAGGAGGGACTGTCTCAGAAAGGAGAGTGTGTTTGGTCACGTGGAACACCACTGAAGGACGAATACGATGAAGGCAGAGAAACAGCCTTGGATTTGACTAGATGGTTGCTGCCGGTAGTCTTGGAAACAGCAAGTGAAGAAGTAGAAAGCGCACAACTATTTCTAGACCTCTTGCTGTGACTGAATCAGAGACATCAGTCTTGGTAGCTGGATGGGGCAATATAAAATATGATTCGAGCTTTGTAAGATGGCCAGTTGAAAAATGATATTCCTAGTGCTTGACAGTTTGATTTTATCCCAGTGAGTTGGGCGTGTGTTTGTGGAGCACCTGGACCTATTGGCTTAGCAGGAAAGAAGAAACTAGATCGAGGTTATGTATGTGTATTATGTGTATTAAGGCAAAGGTGCCATATTTGGCCAACAATTTAAATGGATGAGGCTACAAATCAGCAAATCAAGAGATTTGGCTTTGGTACTTATTGCCCCCCCCCAACCCCATCCCTTTCAAAATTCTGGCATTCAGGGACCACACTGTTTTTATTTTGTTTAACTTAGCGCATCTGATGCCAGTTCTTAATTTTTTTTAAACCTCGAATGATCTCCTTCTCGCCTTATGACTGAGGACTCTAGGACCTCCCCTTGGTCATTGTGGAGTTGTGTCACAAATTCAAAGCTCGTTTTTAGAAAAAATTCCAGCTGTGCCTACAGGTGCATCTTTGATACGTCACTTCCTCAACTTTCCATTGAGTTCCTCAGTTGTCACTTGTGCTCAGTCTGACACCCAGTGAAACCGTTCTCATTTGCAGTAACAACACAAAATGTTTCGCTTAACTTTAGGTTCTCCTCAGAAAAATGCAACCATGATTCGTTCTCTGGGACTTTTTAAACATCCGTCATTTACACATCGTTTTAGGTATCTATCAGTAATGCTGGGGACATTGTTAGCTGTCCATTCTTTCAGGTTTCTAAGCTCTATACCCAAGTTAAAATAAGTTGCTAAAGAATAGCACACTTGAACTCGTCTGCCTAAGTACCTCTGTGAATTAGGCTTTAGTGATAATACTAGGTTTTGAGGAGCACTGATGTAAGAAATAACAGGATTTTAGACAACTGTCATACCTTCTTCAAAACTACAGTTGACAACATTGTACATTTTGCTACCTGATACTTTTTATGTATGATCCATACAGTACATTTCTCCTTAAATTCATTGCCCTGGAATGTTCTCTACAGGAAATTTTTTAGGCTTTTCTTTACCAGAGAATGAGAAATATGTAACTAAAAGTGGTTTTATCAACTGAAATAGCAGCTCGCCTTAGGTGCATGATGGATCTATTTCTTAGTTCTTTTGAGTTGGTTTTTCTCGCCACCACTGGAGAGTACATAGAGAAACACCTTCGGTACATAGAAGGAACACCTCTCCACCGAATTTTGTTTTATATAATTCTTTTAAGATTTTATTTTTAGGTAATGTCTACACCTAACGTGGGGCTCAAACTCACAACCTTGAGATCGAGAGTCATGTGCTCTACCGACTGAGCCAGCCAGGGGCCCCCCTTATATAATTCTTTTTTATTTTGGTTTTGTTAGATAATAACAAGAAAGAACAGTCTACAAATACTTAATGTTATCCACAGTTATTTAGTTGAGGTATAACTGACATATAACATGTTATTAGTTTCAGACATACAACATAACAATTCAAGATTTGTGTGTATGTTATGAAACTACCACCACAATAAGTCTACCTAACATCCGTCACCATAGGCAGTTATAAAAATTTTTTTTCTTGTGATGAGAACTTTTAAGACCTGCTCTTTTCGTGATTAATTTTAGCATGAATAATTTATTTTGTAGCTGGAAGTTTGTGCTGTTTGACCTTCAAGTATCTCTGACCTGCACGTACACTTTATTGTAGTAGAACATTTGTTTCAGTTGTTAAATTGTAAACAGTAATTTTAGGATTAAAACTTACTTAGAGATAGCCGTGCCCCCCTTGGCACAAGGGACGAGGACAAAATCAAGAAAGTTTCAAACAGAAAAGCAGAAACTCTTTAACAGACCCTGGTTATTGAGCACTTACAAGCTCTTTGAGGGCGGAGTCCGTGCCTGTCATTTCTCACCTGGCCCAGGGCCCAGGATGGAACTGGAATACAGCGCTTACTTGTGGAAGGAATAAGCGTGCAGAGACATGGCTAAACATACGTACTTCTTTAAGAAACCTCAGAATTTGTTTTTGCCCCCGATGAGCTAAAAATGTCGTATAAAAACATTGTGCATCATTATATATTATGAAGATATCCGTGTAGCTCATGACTTTCTTAAAACTCACTGAAAATAAGATGACCTGATGCTCGTTTAAGAAAAAATCTTTTTAACTCAAATTTACAGAAAGAATAAGAAACAGTGATTGCCCTGAGTAGCCATAATAGTAATGTTTGGCTTATTGTCTATGATGGCCATAATAATTCCTACTGTATTTTCATACAGTGAAGTGATGTTTCTGATGTTTGTTTTAGTTACGTTGGAATGTGTTATATTTATTTCTTTGTTTTCATTTTGATAAGAAAAGTACGAGCTTGTGTTATTTATAAAGATGTTTGGACTTCACATGTCAGTATGCTGGTGAAATGCTGGGTCACCCTGGTCTTTGCTTAGCAATATGTAAAAAGTAGCTAATAGTGGGCCGTTAAGCTCTAAAATCCAAGAATAATCCATTTTCATTTTTTCTGGCTGAAAAGATTAGGTAAACTACAAGCAGCATAAATCTCACATAAATGCCCGTATGCCGTATAGCTAAACGTTTTAATAAGAACATTTGAGCATATATCAATGTATAACAGCCTTTTCCTCTTACCATCTGGTATTTAGTCTCTGTCAGTTAATATCTCTTAAAAAGGAAAAAGAGTTCTTAACTACTTATTTTTAGTACTTTATTGCTTATTTTATCTGTCTTGGTTAAATAGGTTGTATTAAGATTTTGGTTTCCTGCCACTTTTTTTTGAGACAGGCAGAACAGTGCTTTTTAAACACTTAATCACATATGAATCCCCTGGAGATCTTATTAAATGCAGATTGTGGTTCACAAGTAGGTCTTGGTCCTAAGCTTTCTTTACTGGCTACCAGTTCCCAGTTCCCAGGTGAGGTACAGGTTGCTGGCCCTACGACCATGCACTGAGTTGGAAGGTTCTAGAGACCAGCCAGCCATATGTGGAGGGTGGGGTAGGGCTCCTTCCAGAGGATGGTAGTCACACAGAAGACGTAAGGAGGGGGCCATCCTGGCATCCTGGCCATCCTAGGCTCTCTCAGCTTGTTAGGACAAGACTCCTTTGTGTCCTCTGTGGACACGGAGACTTGAATGATTTCAGTAAGTCGCTATGGTCACAGTGCTTGAAAATGAGTGAGTTTTGAATTTGAATTCAGCCTTTCCTCAATACATAGCATGTATTCTTTCTGGCATCTACTTCTAGAGATGGCCTAGAGAATGTTTTTATCTTCTGCCACCTTAAACGTGGGTATATTTATTCTGTGGCTGCGCACCACTTTATGTGTTTTTGAAAGGTTAACGGATAAGACCGTGAGTTTCAGTGTTAACCTTGCCACTCACTGGCCGTGTGACCAGTAAGGCAGTTAACTCTCTAAGCCTCAGTTTCCTTATCTGTAAAACGATTGAAAGATCATCTAAATAAAGCGCTCAGTAAGCACTCAATAAGTATCACTTACTGTTGACACTCGTGCCTAGCCGTCATTCCTATCATAACTTGGATGGACCTTGAAAACATTATGCTAAGAGAAAGAAAGCAGACACAAAAGGTTTCATATTGTCTGATTCCTCTCCTACAGTTTATGTGGAATAGGCAAGTCCACAGAGACAGCCGGCTGATTAGCAGTTGCCAGGGGTGGAGTGGAGCAGGGCGAATGAAGGGTAGTTACTTGGCGGGTATGGGGTACATTCCCGGCATGATTAAGATGTTTTGAAACAAGAAAGAAGTGGTGGTGGCACACACGGTGAATATACCAAATGCCACTGAACTGGACACTTTAACATGGTTACTTGTGTATTACGAGAATTTCACCTCAATTTTTAAAAATCATCTATGGAAAATTGCCTCATTGAGAGAGGCATTACATCTACAGAATGGGTTTGTATTTTAAAATAACTTCATGGAATCATATAAAGCATTTCCTGATGTTCTGAGATGTGTTGGAAACACAGAGGAATGGCTTATTTTGTAACAAATACTATTGCCTTGAAACTTTGCCAGTCCAAGTCAATCTTTTCAGAAGACCAGACCTCCTCAGTTTTCTGGCTCCAAAGTGTTCAGGACATAAGCCCCCTATACTCTCTTCTTTAGTTATTAAAAACCATACCATCGATAGCCCCAACCTTTTTTTTTTTTTGGAGCTTAATATAAATCTTTTATTTAGCTAGAATAAGTTCTCTAACTGTTCTCTCCCCCCACCCCAATTTTACCTATGAGTGATAGCATACAGTATTTGACTTTCTCTTTCTGGCTTATTTTATTTAGCATAATGCTTTCCAGATTAACCATGTCATTGCAAATGATAGCCCCAACTTTTTAATCCTGAAATGTAACCCATAAATAGCCTCATTGCCGCTACTATATCATTAGCTACATGGTCCTTTTGTCATTTATAATGACGTGTAGTGTTTTCATGTGACAGAAAGGGTAATTAACTTGCCTCTTGTCACAGGGCCACAGCAAGATGGAGATTGGTTTAACCCAGTTGCCTGGATTCTGTGGTGTTAACCAGTATCCTATAGTGTGTAGTTGTGGAAAAAACACAAATATTATTCTCCCGGTAGGAAAAGTCTAAACAATGTACATAGTAGCAAATTCTCTTAAGGTGGTGGTGTTTGAGCAAATTAACTACTCTTATAACCGAGACAAAGAATTTATAAAATCTGATGAGAAAAATATTTGTACTGTTTTCTTTTTAGCTTAAAATAGCAAAAAAATTAATTACTATTATTGTTCATCTTCTATAAGAAAGAAGAGATTTGCAGATGCTGAGTGTATGTTTTTATACCTCCATAAACTCTTACAACTAAGTTTTCTACCACGGTTGGTGGGGGCAAGGATGGGTAGGACAATCTCTTCTGTGATTAAAGTAGAGAATGAAGTATACTTTTGAACTATTTGATATTAACTAGATTCCCACAGGTTAAACCTGAGGCATAAGTTTCTGACTGTCAGATTTGATTTTAATCAGCAGATACATTGAACAACATGAAGACTTTTGTACACAAAGAATATTGTTGTTTCCCACAAAGAAGGAAATTAAGGTGAATGTTAAGAGAAGTTAATTTGATTGGTTCTGGTTTAGAAAGTAATATTTACTGATCTTGAGCTATAGTACTTCTGATCACTCTGAATTTTCTAATTATTCTTTGGAGAAAAGGAAGTTGAAGCAATTAGTAAAAGCAGCAGGACCACTAGCCAGCACTAGTACTGGATAACAATATAAACTTTTCAAATTTAAAATAAAACAAAACAAAGAAACACTGTGCTTTCCATAGGTACATTTCATTTATACCCAGAAACACTTTGGGTTTATGCTATCCTGTTTCGTTTTGGTTTTGTTTTTGTTTGTAATAAATCAAATTTGCCTCGCAAAGGAGTTTAAGCAATTGCAGGCCATCACTATTTCTCTTCTGTATTGTATTGGGAATCTTAGTGCAATAAGGGAACTAAAAAGAGTATGCACACAGATTGGGAAAGGAGTAAATAAAACTGTTTATTCACAGAAGACATGATTACACAGAAAACATCAACAAATCTCCAAAAACCCCCCACAACTAGTGAGTTCAGCAGGGTTACAGGGTACAGGGTCAATATACAAAATTCAGTTGTATTTCTATGTGCTAGCAATAAACAACTGGAATTCTGATTTTTTTAAATGCCGTTTATATTAGCATCCACAGAAATTAAAATATTTAAATCTTGACAAAATATTTACGGAAAGAAATCAAAGACTTAAATAAAAAGAGAGAGATACTATGTTCATGAATTGGGAAAATGGGTACTTTTTAAGCTGTCAGGCCTCCACACACATTTTTTTTCTTGAAGTATAGTTGACGTACAATGTTATATTAGTTTCAGGTGTACAACAAAGTGATTCAACATATGTATGCATTAGGAAGTGATCACCATGGTAAATCTAGCTACTCTCTGCCACTATACAAAGTTGTTACATATTAACTCTATTCCCTATGCTATATTGCCTCCAGTGTCTTATTTATTTTATAACTGGATATTTTTTTTTAAGATTTTATTTCTTTATTTATTTGAGAGAGAGAATGAGAGAGAGAGAGAGCGAGAATGAGAGAGAGAGAGAGCGAGCATGAGAGGCGGGAGGGTCAGGGGGAGAAGCAGACTCCCCGCTGAGCGGGGAGCCCGATGTGGGACTCGATCCCGGGACTCCAGGATCCTGACCTGAGCCGAAGGCAGTCGCTTAACCAACTGAGCCACCCAGGCGCCCCTTATAACTGGATATTTGTACCCTTTACTCCCCTTCTCTTATTTTGCCCATCCACTTACTCTCTTCCCCTCTGGCAACTACGGGATTGATCTCTGTATCTAGCAGTCTGTTTCTGTTTTGTTTGTTTGTTTTGTTTTTTAGATTCCACATGTAAGTGAAATCAGATGGTATTTGTCTTTCTTTTTGGTTCTCCCCATTTTGATCTATAGATTCAACTTAGTTCCATTTACAGGCTCAGCAAGATTTTCTTGTAGATATCAACAAGCTGGTTCAAGTTGCAAAGCACTTTTGAAACAGAAGAGCAAAGTTAATTTGGATAATCGCACAATAGAGAAATCTAGGTGATAGTTAAATGAGAACTCCCTGTACTGTAAGTCTAAAATTATCCAAAGTAAAGTGTTTTTAAAAATCAAGTATAATTTATGAGGCTTTATAATAAAAAATGGTACCTCCTGCCCTGTTGTTTCCCAGCCTGGATTTTTCACTCCTAAAATAGCCTTCTGATATTTTACCTACATATTTCTAAATAAAATGGTTTTCTTGCCATTTTTTAAAATTAACTTTGAGACATTGTCTGTAGAGTTCCTTCTGTGGAAGATCAAACTATGACTGTATGGCTGCCTTTCAGTCCCACCTACTCTTCTGTTCCCCAGTCTACTCAATGTGGTTACAATTTTTGTTTAACATTTTATATATGCATATAAATACACATTCACATGTGCATATGCACGGGCATGCGCGCGCGCACGCGCGCACGCGCACACACACACACACACACACACACACACACAGACAAATGAGTATGTGGACGCTATTTGAACTGAGCCATGTAATGTACTATGATTGTCTCTGGTAATTTGTGTTTGTTGGTTTTCCTGAGCTAATCATTGACAATTATTTTGATTGCTTAGTTTTCTATGCAACTATCACCAACTGACTGCAAAAATTTCTAAAAGCATTGTAATTCTTCTCACAAATCTGTCTCTACATCAGATTATCTTCCAATCCCATTTATTTTTTCTTAGAGACACCACCCATGAGCCCATTTGTTCTCTTTCCCTTGAGACTGGTTCTCTCTAGGTCTGCAGAGCTGCTGTTAGCCAGGGACTTCCCATCACTGTGATCCCAGGAATTCCATTCTTGTTTGGTTTGGTCTATGTTTTCAAGCTAGAGGCTTTTATCAAATGGGTATAAAGTCATGTTCAGTAATGAGGCATTGAAAAGCTGACTGAAACTCTGCCTGTCTGAGTGGTGTATAGATAATTTGATGTGAATGGAGGTATTTGAGATCCAAGCTTTTTAGTAGTTGTATGTCTTTTTTCCCCTGGGCTGATCTGTGTCCCCAGGAAAGAATGGCTGGTGTCCCAGGGGAAGGGTTGGAGAGGTTTTCCCTAGCACTTTCCACCATTGCTCTCAGAGCAGCCGGTTTGACTTTACTTTTGTCTTATTCCAGGGGTGGGTGGGCTACAGGGTAGTAAATATCTCTTTTTTTTACCCTGTTCTATACCCCATCTTCAGACATATCCAGTACCACCAATTTCTTTGCCTTCAGAGTCTGTGAAGGGAATTGGATGCTTCCCAAAGATCTCTTTTTCTAGACACTTAAGTTTGAACTTTCTTTGCCCTTCTAAGTCATTTATCATTTACGCATCTGCTTTGCAACTTCCAAAATACCCTGTTTTATCTGCTGTAGACTCTTCTCGTTCTTTTAAATTCTATCCTTTTAGTTGAGTATTGGGGAGAAGGTGAACATAAAGATGTGTTCATCTTGCTATGTGTTAACCATTAAGGCAGCTTCACTGTCTTCCTTGTAAATGATGCTGTTATGGACTTGCTTTCAATACCAGTGCCATTTTCTGGCTTGGGTTCACTGTAGCTCCACTGACTCACATTGTTCAAATGAAATGATAGATGTGTGTGAAACAAGAGAAGACCATTTGTGTTTTGCCTAGTATGGAATTAACTGTGTGGTCACGCCTACATTGTGGTAATTTGTCTCGTCAGTAGCTGTTAATCTAATAATAAGTCAAGTGGTTCCTATTTAAATTCATCAACAGGGTTCAAGTTTTATGAACAACAGTTTTAAAATATCAAAAATATTATATCCATTCACAGTGGATGCTGAAATAACTCAGCCCTCATTTTAAGGTCTATAAACATGGGATTTGATCCTCTGTATTTATGCAACCCAATTGCATCTTAGTTATTTTTATTCTATCACATATATGATGGGAAATATGTTGGGTTAAACTTTTAGTTCACTCACAGCCTTAACTGTGATCTTGCAGAGTAGATTTTCCCAATATTGAACACTCTACTAAGCTAAAGATAACTTTGGCTAATGAAAGAACTAAAGTGAAAAGCTTGCACTATGTTTCTGATTTGATGATTTCATTACAATCAAATCAGTGTTTTCTGCTATCTCTGTTCAATATTAATTTCTGGGATGCCTACCTAAATTCAATTTATTAATTCACTTGCCAAAATTCTACTATAGATGCCTTATGGCTTTATTTTCATAACATTTAGAAAGGGTCAAACTCAGAGAACATAAATTTTCTCCAGGAGGTTCAGTTGACATTTTAATGTGGACTACATTTGAACTCAAATGCCACACGCATTTTTAAGACTGGTTCCTTGGATTCTCTCACTGGTACATTATGTTTCTCACTATCCTAATTCTTTCACATTGCCTCATGTCTTAAATGAACCTGATTTTGAAGCTTTTTACATTTTACTTCCTGGGCTAATCACAGATTTGTAGGGAACCACACAGATGTTGTTAGTGTGTCTCTATAAATGATATCATACATTGATAAAAGTAAGGCAAACACTATGTTACTTAAATGTTTTAACCACCTCTAAATAGCCAGGTAGAAACATGATTTCACTGTACCATTTTTTTCATACCCTCTTTCATTGATCTTATGAAGATATCTATCTATCTATCTATCTATCTATCTATCTATCTATCTATCTATCTATATTGGTTAGCCAGTAAAATCAGGGGAAAGCAAAAAAGAGACTTAACTGACAAAATGCTCATGTACACCCAGAGCTAAGTGAAGATGGAATTAGGGTCTTTGAGAACACAACTCATCACTTCCTCTCTCTATAGTGAAGACACATTGCCCTGCATCATACTCCATTCCCATTCTGTCATCTGGGGCTCAGCACCCTCAGAGCTTTCTCATGTCTTTTCTGGATTGTTCTTCTGCCATGTACCCTGCAGATACAGTGATATAAACAGGGTATATTATTATACCTTACCATAGGAATCTAACCAACCCGATTTTCTTACCACTTCTTCCAAAGCACCCTTTAGCCACCGCCCCCCCCAAAAGAACCCGCTTTAATCCTGCCTTGGCATGTGGCATTCTCTCCGTGCTGGAATGTCCCCTCCCCTCCTCACTCTTGTCTCTCTTTGCCTGATGAACTCTTACTCATCCTTTAAGACTCTGTTTCAAATGTCACCTCATCTGTGGACCCTTCCTTGATTCTCTTAGACAGAGTTAGTTTGCTTCTTCTATAGGTTCCCACAGTACTGTTTTGAGAAATCACCATTTGTGGTTTGCCTTCATGGCTCCTGCCAGAGGGTGAACTCCTCTGGGATTGGGTTTGTGTTTTCAGGACCTAGCGTGGGTTCTTATTCACCGTCGGCTCTCAATACGTTGTTCACAGACAAGCGGTTAGTGAGATGAAGAAAACAGTGTTGAGTGAATAAATGCCTGCATTTTAAAGTAAGATCCAGACCGGTGCTGAGAATTGTCATTAAGATTCTGTATCTTGTTATTGTCTTTATTACACCAGCATGTGCACTTTTTCTTAGAAATATTTAAGACCAAGCTCCCATAGATGGGTCTTAATCTTAGAAACTGCCGAACAGGAAAACTGCCTTCTTATCCCCAGTAATTCAGCAAAACAAACTTAAACTTTATGTCGCAACTCTAGAAAAGAGCGTGGATTCACTGAATGTAAGAAATGAAATTGCAGATGAAAAATAAATACGGGATATGTAATTCAGTTGATTATTTTTGTTATAAAATTCTATTGGTGCATGGAAATAGGAACAGATTTTCAGGGAGTTTGCTTATCAAGTAGAGATGACTATAGAATCTTGAAAATTGTTGAATTAAAAGCAAAAACATCATTTTGATCATTTAAAATATGTGAGTTCAAATACAATAATAAATAATAATACTGAAGGCTTGTTTATGAAACATTTTATCCTTCCAAAGCCTGGGAAGGATTTTCAAATTGTTTTAGGAGAACTTCTGAAAATATTAGTCCATGTTAGAAACAAAATCACATACCAGAAGGGCTGCTTTTTTAATTTAAGCTTATGATCTATCTTCTCCTAATAAATGTTTTTTTTTTAAATTAATAAAATCCTGGAATATTTACTGAGGATTGTCTATAATGACTCTTTAAATTGGAAACTTGGAATTCTCAAAAAGGTATTTCAGATGTTTGTTATTGGGGTGGTGTTTAGTATTTGCCCTCACTAGAATAATAACCCAGATTTCTAGTCATTGGAAACGTTTTTTTTCTTAAAGAAAAGCATTTATTATTCATAAGATTGATGCAGCATGAAGATTCTGATGGTACTTTGGTGTGTAAGACACATCTGGTTCAGATCTGTGGAGTACATAGTCACTGTTGGGTTTTTTGTTTTGTTTTGGCTATATCTTCAAAGTGGTTTATTATCCACCGAGAGCCTAATGAATCTATAATAAATGTTCTGCTTATTGTGTCACTTGTAGGTACTGTGGTCTTTGGAACTGGGTCACTGGATTTCTGAGGAACCGTTTGAACTTTCTAACTACTTCCCTGCAGCTCCTGTAAGTCAGATGTTATTTTATTATGGTAAATACAATTCAGAATTCTCAGGAAATTATTATTTGCATAGATATGGACTCAGGTTTTGATTAAGTCAAGACCAATTATGCTCGCAGTTAAAAACACATTTTCATAGAACTTTTCATAATACTTTTTTATCCGTTTGTGAGAACAAATGTGGGAATGTGAGAATATTCTGCAAAAAATCGTATGGAATGAAATCTTAAAGAATTTTAATTATGAAAGTCCTCAGGATTGAGAAAAAGAAGAAATGAAAAAGGACTAGATTCTTGAGATGGTATGATGTCTTATTTACTGCTTTAAGAAATAAAGCTGTTACTGCTCTTAGAGATAGAACTGATAGGTATAAAAGTCATGGCCTCCTGGCAACATGATGCGGTCTTTATGTTCTGATGCTCTTCCCAAATGCAGCTTCAACTTTACTGCATTTTAAATTTTAAATATTTTGAATGCTTAATGGAAGTTCTAATTTTTTAAAAGATTAAGTAACAAATAGGTAATTTCAGGTTTAATTGGAAGCAGGATCATGTAGATGTTGGCTTTCATTTTCAAAAAAGTTACCTGGTTTGTGACACAGTTTATGCTTTTGGAAGATTAATACCTCAGAGAGAAGTGGCAATTTTTATCTATGACCAGGGCTGGTGTTATTTGCTGTTATTTGAAGTATGCGTAGGACGTTACCCTCTCATCACTCATTTATCTAGGTTGTTGGGTTGCTTTTATTTTCATTTTTAAGATTATCGTTTTGATTTTCCCTCCACTTTATAAATATTTTCTTAAGGAGAAAAAACATTCCTCTTGGCAAGACTCTGTTTGATGTACCACCTAAGGAATTGAAGTGTAAAGACACAAATCCCCCCTACTCTCTGTCATAAGAGAGTATGCATAACTCTGTGTAACACAGTGCGGCGTGTCTTTGAAATGCATTTCACCTGCCGGCGTGGGCACACGGTATCAAGTATGCTGTTGCCAATTTTTCCCATCTTATCACTGGTCCACCTCAGTGTCTGCCGTGTGGTCATCGAGACATCACAGAAACTTAGGGTTTCTTTTGCAGTGGAGATATCTTCTTATTACCAGTTAATGTTTTAACTTGGTACAAAGCTGTGCTCTGTTGAATTTATAAAGCCTACTTAAATGTAACAAGAGAGACTGTTCAAAAATGGGGAGGTTCTTTCCTCAATATATTTGTCGGGGAAGCACGGTGAAGTGGTAGAGAAAGTGGCGTGCCGGACTCTTCCAGAGTCCATAAACTGACTTGAAACACGCAACAAATATTAGTATTCTCAAACGAAGTTGGGGTGGAGGCATATAGAGGGAAAATAAATTACATAAGAAAAAAACGGAATAAAGAAAAAACATAGTTGAAGAACCCCATAAGGTGAAGACAGACGTGAAGTAACTGCTGGTTTCAAATTTGGCCCTTAGCTTCCTAGCAGCAGCTGACTCAAGGTAAATACGTGAGAAATTGCTTCCAAATTATAAAGCATTACACGAGGTACATTAGTGTTAATTGTACTATGAAAACTTCAAATGGAGTTAAAACTCTAGGGGTTTAAAGTTTTTCAGCCCTGAGCTTAAATCCATGCTCTCAGAATTTTCTGTAAAGATTTGAATCTATTATAAACATCAGATTTTGGTTTTGCACTCCAAAATGCTTTTTTTTTTAAGTGTGCTGGTGGACATTAAAAAAAAAAAAAAAGACTTTAGGGGTGAATCTAGCTTTGTATGTGCTTTAAATAAAAGGTTTTTTCAACCACAAACTAAACTGTAGCCTACTTCTTTAAAGTATAACTTAATAGAAAAAAAAAAAGACCTTTGTAATAGAATAGTGAGGAAAACATAGTAAAGTCTCTTTGTCATGGAATTAAATGTATAATTTTCTTCATCATTAAAAATCGAATCTTTCCTTGTCATGAGGCACAATCAGTTGTTTCCGAATCAAATCACAAAATCGTATTATCATGAAGGTTAAATGTAATTATCTAATAATTTATATTTAATTACTAAAAATACCTTCATATTTAACAGCCAGGCAGAAAAAAAATAGTACAATCTTCATATAAACTGAAAGAACACACATTTCTATTAATTTCAGAGATCCTGGAAGTTTTCACCATTTAAACTTGAAATATATATTTGAGCATTAACTTAAAACTATGCTGTCAACACATTCGTAAATATGCTGATTTCAAAATGAAAGTTTAAAGCACCTAAGAGGAGGAGCAAAAATGCGTTAACTATGTTTTTTCTTTCTCCAAGTATTAAACTGCAAATAAGCACTTCCCAGAAAAATCCCTGAATATATAATATATTTTTATGGCTTAGAGATTTTTTTCTTCCTTTCAATTATGATAGTGGTGCTGAATTCAGGACATATGGATATTTACACAATCTATAAACAGGGCTTAGAAAAATGTAGCTCCAAGGTTATCTCTACTGTATAGCCTAAGTGTTCTGTTTTCCAGTTATTTACGGATGAAGCCGGCACAACATTCTTGGTTGTGACAACAGAGTCTGTAAATTGTCAGTCTTAAATTTGCAGGCTTAGATTTATCTTCACATAGGCATTCTACCAGGTCACAATACCAGGGCTGTGCGTCGGTGCATGAGTGATGCAGGTTTGAGTGAGGAGGTTTTACGGGGCTCTAAGCTGGAGCTCGTGGATCCCTGTGGCACCTGAGCGCATGCTGCCTCTCTGAGGTGGACGAGGGCACAGTATGCAGCCTTGTCTTTTAAAGCTTCAGGATTAGGTCTCTGAAAATAAGAGTAGTCGGCCACCACTCCTCAGGTGTGTGCAGGCATCTAGAAATCTGCTGGTCGGATCATCATGGTTGTGGCCTTGAGCGAGTAGCCTGAGCCTTTCCAGTAGTACCACTTAATACCGTTGAACTTATTTGTGTTCTGCTTCTGTGGGTAGTACATTCCGTTCAAGTTGGAGGGACCACATGCATCAAACCACCAGCCTGTGAAAGTAAGACGCAGAAGGAATTAGGAACTAGGTAACCCCAACTCTGTCTCACCGTGGCATTAGAAACACTCAACTAACCCCCCCGTCAAATTCCGTGCATTTTAAGTAGACACATGCAAAGATTCAGGGGTATAGAATGTGCCCCACTGACAGATGAGAGTGATGGTTTTCCAGCTTTACCCAAGTTAAATCCTAGTTCCATATGGCAAATGTTTTTATGGGCTGTTGTACTCCATTTTCCTTGTGTGGAAAGACCAGTCACCCATAGACATGCATGGCACGTCTTCCCTGGTGCTGATTTAGTGATCACCAGAGTACAGTGGAAAGTGGGGATAAGTCAAAACACTGAAGAATGGTTGGATGATCCTCACTGGATTACTTTCTGGTTCCAGCAACTTAGTGGACCAGACGGATTCAGGCTTCCCTCCTTCTACCAAACATTTTTTTTTTTAATGATTCCAAATTTTAAGAATTCAGGGGAACTAGATGAAAAGGAAATCTTTAAGTCCTAGAGACAAAAAGGAAATTGAAAGTGATAGTGGTGTGCTCACTGAGGTGAGGGGAGCTGCCTGGCACAGCAGCAGGGGGAGGGGTGGGTCTGCATCGACACCTGAATGGCCATGCTTGGGGTTTTGCTGCTTTTACCTAGAAACAAGAGTGTGCCAGAAGCCCTGGTTTTCAAGGAGAAGGAATGACCTAGATCTACATAATCTAAATAAATCTCAGACATTGTGTTGAGAGTACACATACAGTACGATGCCATTTACGTAAGATTTTAGAATATAGGAAAAAACAACTGTTCATGGTATCTGCGTACCTAGTACAATAAATAACTAATGTGAATGAACCTGAATTCATTGCTCGCCCCACAGGCAGGTATTGGCGGGACAGCTTTAGTTGTATCTGTGAAGTTTTATTTCTTTAAATAAAAAATATTTTGATGTAATGATTATATTTACACATTGGACTGTGATGATCGATTATTTCATCCAGTTACAGCTCATGTCTTGAGCGGATTCAGATTAACGTCGATTTGATAAGACATTTGTGTGTGTTATTCAGAATCCTTGAAAGTATTCAGGAATGTTGCAGATTTATAGATCTGTCTGCCCTAGAGCCTGTTGGCTGACGTAACTATAGAATTTGCTGTCCCAGCAAAAACCTAGCTGATCATTAGCCTGGTTTGCCCGGGGCCCAGACAATGGGCTGGGGCCTGAAATCCTACTGCTTCACTTTCTCTCTTGGGCTGTGTGTTTCTCCCCAGTGTCTCCCACTTCTACTCCCAGCCCTAAATCTTGATTCGAGTAAATAAATATATTGTTTCCTTGGTTATTAATGCACTTCTCCTCGTCTCTTGAGTAGCTCATGACATACGGGTGGTCTAAAAACCACCGCCCTCTTGAGTGGACAGCTGGGTTCAGTGTGGGAATGGCAGATGGGAAAAAAGGATTCGGTACATTTGGTCCCCCCAACCCACCCTTTTTCCCCTTTTTGTTGGCTTCAAAAAGGTTGAGGGAGACAGCTTTTACACAATCAATATAATAGCTTTCTTTCATTGAAATAATTATTGAAATAAATATGGCTAATAGAGAAGACCTGTGTTGCCCGTATATATTATGTAGATACATATAAATATATTATCTAAAGAACCACAGGACCGATTTTTTAATGGATTCTAATTCTTTCAGTATTATTTTAAAGACAGGAAAATTATTGAATTTCAAACTATTTTCATAAATAAATCCTTTCTCTTGACCGTAAATGATTCTTCACTGACGTGCAAACACATGAAAAGCTTAGGTCTTGTTTATGTAGTTACCTTATATTTGTCAAATAAATTGACCACAGCTCTTACCTTTTTCTTTCCTGGGTGAGTAAAGAATGAATTTTTGGCAATATAATTTCCGGTCTCTACAAATTAAACCCTGCCAACTTCCTGTTTGCCTTTACGTTGTTTATACTCTCAGCAGAATTTTTGTTGCTGGTTTAAGTCTTTCAATATTTTTGAGAACTCACTTGATAGCATTTGTCAAGCTTTTTTCTTGTCTTGGTCACAATTAAGTGGTTCTGGCCATTTGATTTTTAAACTTTTAGAAATTGGAAGAGTAAATTTTCTAGCAGTTGGTCCCTGTCATTGAACTTTTAAATGTTGCTGGATACTAATCTGGCCATTTTAAGTGACTGTTAAAATAGTCTCTTTTTTCTGGGTGTGGGTTCAATTTTTTTTTTTTTTTTTTTTAGAGCAGTCTGATATGAAAGGTAGGGAGCAAGAAGCGCATGAGCATAAACACCATGATTTAAAGTGGACGACTGTTCATTTTAATTTGGTGCACTAAAAAGAAAAAAAAGCAGGTTGGCTAATTAGTTTCTTTGTAAGTATTTGCTGTATATTAATGAAATCTTTAAAGAAAGATACCTGGAAATTCCATGTTTGCACAATGAATTATTAATTAGAAACTCTTCTATGCTAATGTATCTATGTCACTGTTTTGGTTGCCGTTTTGAATTTTTAACCTTCTTAATAAAGCAAAATGAAATTAAAGCGTGGCTCTGACATCTGCTACTCAGCAAGCACCAGCTCAGGAAAGCTTGCTGGATATCAGATGTCCCCTCTCTGTGCCAGAGTGAGGTCCTGAAGAGACACAGTTGGCCTGCTGACAATTCCAGCTCCATATCACAATCTTAAGACTCAACAGTCTGAAAAGGTGAAAAACAAATCTCCCTACATCTAGTAAGTCTATTTATGAAATGTGGACATTGTCACCAATCACAAGTTCAAGTCCAAATAGCCAGCCTTTCACTCTATGAAATTCTTCCTTGCCAAAACAAATAGGAAGAGAGAAAAGTCATCCCACCTCCTGTGAGCATTTGTGAACATTTGCAAATACATTTGTCGTTGTCTGCATCCTTTGTGCTAAAATCATTTCCTGGTTGGCTTATGCTGCTTATTTTGCCGGCCGTCCCTGTAAGTCCTTTAAGGTGAATCCTGCAAGCATGCAAAGAAGGAAAAAAAAAAAGAAAAGAATATAACATAATTGGCTTGGGCTGTTGATTTACCGTAGTGGAAAATTTTTTATAATGAAGAATTCCATTCTGCAGAAATGCATTCTGTACTGGTTAGTGTACTAATATGTACTCTGGACAAAATATTTTTGCACTGGTATAAACAGGAACCAACTTATCATCAAATCCTTAGGCAATGAGGAATGTTTTCATGAAACCTTCAGCTCGTATCACTTGCACAAGCATCAGCAGGGGCTTCAGGGCCCACTGCTTTCAGATAAACAGGAGGGGTGGAAATACAGCATGAAACGGTCCTCTTTCCAGGTCTCCAGGCATCATCCGTACAGGAATGAGAGTCCTGAGATAACCAGACAACTTCATGCATCGTGATTTTCAGTGGGGTGGTAGGGACGGGCAGGCTAGTAGGCAAGGAAAGAATCGTTGAATTTGGAATAGAAACCTACAGAACTATATAGAAAATACATTCTTGTGGCTGCCTTGCCTCATTTCTGTAGAGTATTGTAATAAACTCGCTAGACATTGAGAAATGAATAAGTGTGATACTAAGTTCGACACTAGATCATAGCCCATGCTTTTAGAAGATTGCAAAAATCTGGCTTGCATCAGTGATCTGTGTGCCAAGGAGGAGAGAGAAGGGACAGAGACAGTATGGTAACACTGCTTCAAGAGAGCCCATGGGCAGGTTGGCACAGTACAGCTCAGAGCAGGGCTTCATATGCTGGTGGGTGCCTCTGCGGGATGTGGACTTACTGTGTGGGGACATGGGGTATGGCAGTGTGGGAGCCCGGATCATTGAGTCTTCGTGACCCAGGGATCCTACAGAACGAAACCCTGTGATGTCCCAGGGAGAATTGTACTCTGAGTCCCCAAAATGATGCTCATCTTTCATTAAACCACTACCTTGAAAGGAATATGATTTCCAAGAATTCATGTTGGAACAGAGGGTAGAGAAGAGAGGAAAGGTTCCCCAGGGACTGTCTCTAACCAGACCGTGCCAGGCACTTTCACGGGTGTATGCGTGGAATGCACGTACCAGCCCCGAGAGTCAGGCATTTCTTCTGTTTTTACGTATAAAAATGTTGAGGTTCCGAGATAGGAGTGTGGTAGAGCTAGAATTTGCACCAGATGCATCTAACTCCTCTGTTATGGTTCTGCCCTGGGGGACCTTTACCAGAGATGTTTGCTTACCGAGGAGGGGTTATGCAAAGATGGGGGTATGGAGCATGCCAAATGGAGTTCCATAAAGTGTTGGTTCTTTTTTTTTTTTCAAAGATTTTATTTATTTATTTGACAGAGAGAGACACAGCAAGAGAGGGGACACAACACAAGCAGGGGGAGTGGGAGAGGGAGAAGCAGGCTTCCCGTGGAGCAGGGAGCCCGACTGCGGGGTTCAATCCCAGAACCCTGAGATCATGACCTGAGCTGAAGGCAGACACTTAAAAGACTGAGCCACCCAGGCACCCCCATAAAGTGTTGGTTCTAAGTTGCTTTTGTGTTAATGACTTAGATTTAAAATTGTTTTTAGTACTGTAGCTCTAGAAACCATCATAAGGCACTGGCTGAATTTCTGAATTTCAGTGTTATCCTCACGTTTCAAAAATGACCCTGGTCCCTGGCGTAGCCTCTAATTAACCTGCTGCAAAGCATTTATGTAAGTTCTACTCATCCCTGGGATTTTGAAACACTTTAATTTTTTTCCAGGCCCTTCTCATTAATCACAGATAGGGTTGGGATAAACCGCTTTGCTTGTCATTACTCCTTTCTAGCCTCTTCTCCCCTTACAACAATGTCAGTTCTCGTGGGACTCATGAAACGTCCCCAAAGTGAAGCAGAATCTGGGAGAATGCGACCTTTTATTTGTCTTTATGAGAAAGGTTGCATCATTTTTAGATCCTTCTCTTATAGGGCCCCCTGGTTCATAGTTGGTTTCTTTTAAATTTGGTTAATAAGAATAACCACATTTCTTGAAATTGCTTTATATTGCTATCAGTTTGAGTTTATAGAACAGTGGAATGTAAGAAGCAACGTCAGCATTGAATAATGAAATCTGCATGTTTGAATAGAGCTGCCAGAATGTTTGCTAAGAGTGACCAGTCGTCAAGGTTTAACATACAAGTAGTTTTTAGTTTTAGCAAAAAACAAAAACAAAAACAAAAAAAAAACTGTTGATGCATTTGTCCTTTCCTCGTGACATTTATTTTTCAGTTTTCCAGCATTTGGAGGACACTTCTTTGGAAAAAACCCAAGTCTGTGGCTGCAGACAGGGGTATTCTGAGACACCTGTGTTATTTACTCAGCCATGTCACAGTCCCTTACCACACCACTGTGTTTTACTGGGACAGTCATGGTTTCGATACAGTATCTGCCGTATCCCGCCACATAGATTAAACCGAGCTTTAAATGAATGTGTGCTCTTTTAAATGGCGTCTGCCAAAACTGATCGCATTTCTAAAGGAAGTATCTGTTAAGAACCATCTCAATTTAAAATATTTTTATAATGTCAGCATACAAGGGTAATGACCCATTTTGTAAAATCTCCTTATATAAAGTCTAATCCTTAATTTTTGTGTTTCTTTCTTTTTTTTAATTTTTTTTTTCAATTCCTCTGTTGTAAATTCCTAACTGTTGCCAGTTGAAAAAATATTTAGCTTGGAGGTAAAACAATGACCAACCACTCGTGTCTAAAAATTCACTGAAGTTTTGATCTCTTTGGAGTCAACTTGGGGCTGCAGCGAGGCCCAAACACCTATCTTTTCGTTCACCTGCGTCACTCCCTCTCCAAGGAGCCCTGCTCTCTCCGTAATGAGAATCGGTGGGCTCTGTTTCACTGACTGTGTAAAAGTCATGTCAGTGCTCGTGGTACGTGACCATCTTCAAAATTTTGACCCCAACCCCGCCCCCGTTTCTAAAGCAGGACCTACTGGACGTTATATGGTTCTCAGGTAGTTCAGGCAAGCTGTTCACCTTGTGTTTCTGTGCTGTTCATTCACTGTGGCCCCTAGGAAGCCAGCTCAAGGACTTTGCAATCATGTTTATTTTCCAGGCTGTTCAGATTTTGGATTTTCTGTCGAGCAGAGGGTCTGAGTTGGGCGTTAATGAGATTTAGGTGGGACTATAGGCCACATATGACTGTTTCCTGGGATGTTCCTACTGAACTTGGTTGGTTTCTGACCCCAGTGCAGGTATTTTCATGATGTGTGTGCCTGTGTTCTTGAGACTCGGTCAGGGCTGTGTTGGTGACCGAATCTGAGGCCCATTCCTGTGGTCCCACCCTCCGGCCCTGCACGTGGGTTTCTGGGCACCTCCTTCCACGAGGCCATGTGCAGGTACGTGCTTTTTTGTGCCATACACAATTGCTTGTCAGGCACCGGTCTTTCAGTGCCTCCGCTGCTCTCCGCCTCTACTCTCTTTCCGGCTTTAGAGCCAGAAACTAAATTCTGAGTCAGGGATGCCCATGCTTGTCTTGGAACATTCAACGCGAGTGCCGCCAAATGCGTGGGGCAAGGCAAATACTGAGGGAGGGCTGTGAATCGGCTGTTGTTTCTACGTCAGAGAGTAAAGGACTTGCATGACTAACCCTCCCACCTAACTCTGCCACTTTTAAACTTGGTAACTCTTCCTGACTTCGGGATGGAACGTAACAATCAAGTGTGCTTGAAGTGCAGAAAGATATATTTAACTGTTAAAACCTTTTGGAAGAAAAACCACATAGTCATAGGTAGACCTCTGTTATGATAATGGCATGACATTTTCTAATACAGACACAGCATTCACACATTTTATAAATACTTGTTTAATGCCTGTTATCTGCGAGGCAGGGTTCATCTATGCTTTGAGGATACACAGCAGAGACAACAAACAAAATGCTGTCCTCGTGAAGTTTTCCTTGTATCATTAAAACCAAAGTTAGAATTTTAAAACTAGACCAACTTCCTGAAAGACAGCAAAGAACTGTAAGAAACGAGATGTTTTTTCCATTTAGGGTATCCTCCAAGTACTTCAGATTCTGGTTAATGCAGTGGGGCTCTCACTTTGTGGAATGCTCACCCAGCAAATCTGTTAATATTTTTCAGTTACATACAACTCACCTGTAATTAAGTTCTTCACCGGAGAGATAGAAATGTTCATACAGTGAGTACGCCTCGTTCCCTTCCCAGTCTTTAAGGTGTATTTTAAGCACATAGGGCCGTTGATTGGTCACTTGGGAAACAAACTCATTTCCCAGCCAGTGTTCACCGGAAGGGTTCCCAAATCCCTGCAATCCAAGTGGTAAAACTCAGTCACCTCATTTATTTGTTTTTTCTTCATGTATTTGAAATCGATAGTCTATCCATTTAACATGGGATAACTGCCAGATATTCAGCGGGAATTCTTTCCTGCCCTCTGAAAATTTGGGGTCTTCCATATAAGAAACATTTTTTTAAAGGTCAGTTTTAAGAAACCAAGCTTCTACTGAAAGAAAATTAGGACTAGAGTAATTAGAACTACTTTGGGGAATCACCAATAGAAACATGAGCGTGAACAGCTCAGTTTATTGACATGGGAAGTTCTGTGAAACTGTTGGCTTACCGAAAAACGCTGAGCCTGCCATTAAAAATAAGCCTCACACTTGCATGCCTTTGTTTTGATATATAGTTTACTTTACATCGACAGGGTCATTCGTTAGCGGGGAGACTGAGACACCAGTTAAGAGGAACGCTTTGGTAACAACAGTTGTCAACAGTCATTGGTTAGTTTTGGATTTGTGGGGAAGGTTCTGCAGATTTTGAAAGTTAGTTTTCACAAGGAAATTATTTTCAGATGGCTTAAAGACTATTCATACCGCTTTATATTCTTTCCAAGTCTTCTGAAAATCAATACTGCCATCTTCACGCCGCTGAATGACCGTCCACCCACCTCCAGAGGTTTCCATGTCGCAGTATGCCTGCCAATGGGAAGCGCACAGTTACTGCGTGGGAAACACCAGTGAGTCAGGGCTGTGTCCAAACTCACAGAAACAAGACCGATGTGGATACCTACAATATGACTTGTGCTGATGGGGTTCCCCAGGGTAAATCTTTGTGGTCTTCCAAGAAGCAGATGGTTTTAAATGAATTGAAAACCATGAATTTAAAATGATGATGAAAAATAAACAGTAATATAACACGATTTTAATGTCGATGAGAATAGGACTTTCTTGTCATCATCTGTTCTGGGCTAAAGACCCACCCCAATTGCTGACCCAGAGATCGCTGTTTCTTAGAGATTTATTGTGATTGGGACATCTTGGTGGTTTGGCCCCAAACCTCATCTCCGACCTGTAGAAATCTACAAGCTGGTGTTCACGACTCCAGAAACCTTTATGGTAGTTGTCCGTCCTTACTAACTCCTCAGAGAGTTGTGTAGAAGGAGTACTTTTGCACTGTAGGGTTTCCAAGACCCCTGTTATGTTATGCTGTGGGGTTAGAAGGCTTCTTCCATGTGGGATAAAAGTCTGATTTCTAGGTTCATCCCTCGGTATGAGAGATCTGAGGCCCCTGGGTACCCAGAATGATGTATGTGACCTGAGAGTAGCCTGGCAGCTCTGCCCCACAGATCAAGCCTTCAAGCTTCTTTGCACTTTGCTCACTGCCTGTGGTATTTCTCCTCCTAGCTCTTTTTATTTTTGCTTTTAAACTGGCTTGGTGGGTTTAAACTTTGTCCAGAACACAGAATTCCTTCTTGGGCCAGGAGCATGCAATGCTCACTTTCCACTCAGCAGGAGTTTTATTATGAAATTAAAAACCCCTGCAAATAAGATTACATAAATAGTTTTAAATAATGAGATTATAGTAGAACGAGAAATTTTCCCAGAAATTCTGTTAAGATAAAATTTCCTACAACATACGAGGTAATAAATATGAATGTTATCACTCAAAACCAATTAGAAATAGTCTTCCTCTGCTGTTTTCCTCAGTCTTTTTGGGAAATAATGGAGATAATTTTGGCAGAGTCGGTTTAAATGTGAACTATTCTGCATTTGTGAGTTAAAATCCTAAAGAATGGGGGATAAAAGAGAACCAAGAGCACACCCAGACCCAGTCTGTGTCAGTGCCTTGTCTGATGTCTCATTGCTAATGAGACGGAGAGCTGCCCTGCGAACCCAGCCCCCTGTTCTCCAGCAGATTTCCCTCCACCGCTCTTTCCACCTCTCTCCACAAAGGTCCCTTGGCCCATATTGTTTTCCCTGATGATCCTTACGTTTGGGAACATATGTTCCATTACAGAAGATTGCATTTATTAAAAGTAAAATGATTTCCCCATTTTAAATTAACCAGACAAATAAAATTGACCTGCTTAAGGTGACCCCTTATTATCTCCCTGTATTGATATTATTCTTATCATTAATTATCTTGTTATCATTGGTATGCACCACTCTGTTCCAAGTACTGCACTGGGTACTTGGCCTTTATTATATGCAATCTTGAAGCAACTCTGTGATACTGTAATTCTGCATTTGTGAAAGGAGGAAGGATTTAGTGAAAATATTTAGTAAAGTTAGATTAATTTGACCAGAGTCATTTAATTATTAAGTGGAACATAGGACTTGAATAAGGTCTCTTAAATTCCTCATTCTGTACCTTCTTTTCTACCATAGTAGGCTGCCAAAAACAGAGAAACTTGACCCTTTTGTTAATAGGCCAGTCCCTCAGTGCAGCTCCAAGTTGAAATCAGTTCATGAATAATACTGCCTCTAATTTGCCTGTGGTCCACCCAATGGTCAATACTGCTCACTTCTCTCAATATGTCTTCTAAAAAAAAAAAAATAGTTTAGTAAACTAGCTGAACAAGCTAGTTTAAGGAGTTTTGTGTGTACAAACCAGTTATTTCCTCTGTATCCTAAATGGCATGCTGGTGGGTGGAAAGACCGGATATGGTTTCTAGCGAGCCTATCCTTGTTCCAAGAATATTTGATTCTTTGCTGTCAAGATCACCATTATAAAGTCATGGATACTTAAATCACAGAAGAAGTTTGTCTTCGTGCGAAAATCAGAGTCCAAACTAGCTGAGAGTCACCGCCCACGTGGAAATGGGTTGAGCCGTACCATTGTCTAACTCCACCAGGGACAACGATGAGATGATTAGAACATTTCCTTAATATCTCTTTGTTCCGATAAAAAGAAAAAAGGAACAAAGAGTTCATAGAATCTAAAGTATCATGGTTAACTGAGTCGTGAAACTTTCAGAGGAAGATAGTGTTCAAAGAGAGTTGTCCATGTAGCCAGAGGGCACTGAGTGAAAATGATGAAATGGATTATCTCAGCATCAGGAAAGCGGACTTCCGCAGAGAATGCCCAAGACCTCAGCGCTCCAGCTACCACAGACCTGAGGGCGGTTAGTGCTTTTGTTAGCACACTGTTGCGTGGTTCAGGGACCTGGTATCTTGCTCTGAAACTTGAAGACTTTCAGTGTATAATGCCTGATTTAAATGTCATGCTTCGGTTCTGAGGCCATGGTGAATGACTGATGAAATAGTAATCACACAGATAAATACTAGGAGACAGGTACCCTGTGAAATTTGGGGAAGGAAATTATTATGTCTCTGACCAGCAAAAACAAACTCAAATGCCTTTGATGCAGTTTTTATCTTTTGCAGAAACCTAATGAATTTCTCAAAAATAAGGGTGAAATATGTAGGCCCTTTTGGGGAAAAGGTCGGCCCAAAGATCTGTTGAACATTCTTTTCCTGAATTAGATGAAACAGGGCAAAAATGGCTGCCCTTTCATGCGGAGAAGTTGTCTCATAGTCTTTGGGGGCAGTCAAAATGGTAACAATTCCCATTTCTCAAGTAGATGGTTAAGTCCTGAGTTCTGTCCTCAGTGCTGTATATCCATGGTCACCTTGGACTCGCTCCGTAAGACCAGGGTCACTTCATCGCATTACAGACTAGGAAACTGAGGCCTCACACAGGGTAAATGATGTGCTCAGAGTCACAAATACGCAGGGCCAGAATTCAAATGCGAGGCTCTCAGACTTTTTCTCCCTCGATCAGATTGTGAATTATGGGATCTTAAGTCTGGAAGGGAATCTAGAATCTGGACTTAATCTGGACCATTTATTTTAGAGATTGAGAAACTTGAGGTTTGGTAAGATTGTTGTTTCCTGCTGTGTCGATGAGTTATTTTTACTGCAAATGTTTAAAAGAAATATAAATCCTAATGTTTCCAACCATGACCTGAGGCTCGCGTTGTCCCACAGTATTATATATTTTCATCTTGTTGTTTCAGTGAGGCCATTGGGCTGACATAGTGCTCTGGGGTGGGAGCATTGCACTGAGTCAGGAAAACATTTATAGAGCAGTTGGTTGGTGCTGTGTAATCGGCGGTTGCCCTCTGGATTTGCAAAACATTCACGTTGCACCGATATCCTCTGTCCTCCTCCAGCTACCACCCCTGTCCCCATTGCTCTAGGCCAAGAAAAGACGAACATCTGGTGACAGACAGTAGTATACAGAGTGTTGTTATGAAAACCAGACTGCAAAGGGGATTGAGAGCCTTCCTACAGGATTTGTTCATTACTTTCTCATCTGCAGCAGACTATTTATGTTTTGTTTTGTTTTTTTTCGTCCCGCTAATGCACTGCTTCTAGAGCACTGGGTACATTAACTGATTTCCAAGGTTGATTTAAAGCAGCATGAATGAACTAGAAAGATTTTCTTTGGAAAATATTATCTTCAGTAGCACAATATTTATCTTTTAAATTCATAATCAGAGTATATGTTACTGTTTCAAATTCTATGTCCTTAAAACCCTTAATGCTTAGATTTTTGAAAGTGTTTTCTCTTATTAGCATTTCAAATACTGAGGATAATACTGAGTTCAAAGAGATAATGGTTCCAGGAACCTCTAAAATTTCCATTTTTTACAGTATTGATGGCCTTTTCTATAAGTGTTTACATTGGTTCAACTTGTAGCAGTTACAATGAAATGCAGACATTTTTATAAGCATATAATATATGCAGTCATCTGTTAATTATGTAACACTTCACACAGAATCTCCTGTAATATTTTACCTTATCAGACCTCTCTGAGAAGCCACATTGTAATATTCCCTGGGGCTGTGTTTTTTCTTTTTTTTCCCCTTCATCTAAAGCTCAGTGTCTCCCAGAGCAACATCAGGAGCCATGCTCACTGAGTAATCCAGAATGACTAAGAATAACTGAGTTAAGCTATGTACTAACTCTTCCTGATGGTAAGTTCTGGTTGTTGGTTCAGTTTCCACAAAGTAATTGAGCTTATGCCTTGAAATAAACTTCAAATACTTGAGAAGAAAATGAGCCACACTCTTTGAAGGTGTGTTTTAAGTCTTCCAGCCTACATTAGATGGGGTAGGAATAGCCAAACCCCAGTGATCCTCATAGTGTGGCCTGCAGACTCCTGGGGGTCCCCGAGACCCTTGCTGCAAGTCCACAAGGCTGACACTGTTTCCATAATGACACTGAGACGTTTTTGGCATTTGACACTGTGACAGCGTTTGCACTGGTGGGGCAGAGTCGTGGGGGGGGGGGTTGAGCGGAGACTGCCAGCACCCAAGAATGAATGAAGGGAATAGCCCACCCTATATTTGAGTCACTCTATGCTCTCGGCACACCCTCGCAACTGGGGAAAAAATAAGTCGATTTCACTTTGGGATATCTTTGACAAAGCAGTAAAAAGCACTAATTTTAGTAAGTCTCTCCTGCTGAGTATGTGTCCTCTTATATGTTCTATGATGAAATGGGAAATGTCTATACATCACTTATGCAAACCGAGGTACTATGGTTGTGTCCAAGGAAAGCTTTTTGTCTGTTTTCACTGTGAGCTAAATGAGACTTTTTTTGATGGAATACCAGTGCTCCTTGAAAGAACAACTGACGTACAAACTATTTGGTTATTTGAACTCTAGTATTTGGAGGATATTTGCTTGAAAAGCAATGAAATGAGTTTGACACCTGAAGAGAAACAACTGACAGCATGACGATTAAGTCAAACACAAGGAGAAAATGAGACTGACGTATCTTCTCATGATGCCATAGAAAATTTCTACGTCGTTGACATCCCCGGTTTGTATGTGTATGTGGTGACTGGATGTGGAGCCCCTGGCAGGTGTTTTGTGTGAGGCAGACGCTCCGTGAATATTTGTTGCTTGGCTCTGCATGACGTTGGGAAGGGTCTGGGTGTGTGAACTGCATTATGTGGTTCCTCTGCTTCTCAAATAAGCTATTTATAGCCAGGCAGCTGAAACCAGGAGACTAACACCGTACCTTGATCTCCTCTGTGGAATTAGGGAACGTGAGCGTGTAGATGCCGTTGGTTGTCAGTCCTGACTTGAATACTTCCGCACAGTCTCTGAAAATGACTTGCTCTTCCTTAACATCAAAGGAGTTCTTAGCTGCTTAAAAAAAAAAAAAAAAAAAAAAACCAGGAAAGCATTTAACGGGGGTTCATGAAAAGATAAAAGTATTATTTCGAGATGCACTCAGGTTTTATTACATTTGAATTCTTATAATAGGTAGAAAGGACACACCAGTTTTTATCCTTTCCAAAAAAATTACTCCTTCAGTCTGTTCTCCATTAATTTTCAAAGATTATCACCAGTAATCCATACTTCCTTTTTTTCATCATCAATATGGAATGCAAGTACTTTGCACTTAACTATAGTAAACAATTACTTTAAGAAAAACCTTCCGTCTTGAGTAGAATCACTTAAAGTTATTGCAAAAGAATAAAAAAAGAATGTATCTAAAAACAGTGTTCCCTCTACAGAGGCTACGTGGCATGTCCCATTAGCCATTATCCTATCCAGGCTGGGGATGTAAGTTTTCTCCTTTTTTTAAAAGGTAAATATCTGAGAATAAGTCTTGATAGATTTCTTTAGACTGTTGGATAAAGATATTAAAAATATTCTTTGGATTTTTAGCAACTGTCCCGTTATAGTTAGTGTTCAAGAGGAGCCTACCATTAATTTATCTATGTCTTTGAAATTCTTACTCTAAGTCTAAAAATTCTAGGTTTATGAAATTCCTTCAGATTTTTACTCTGCTCTCAACATTTAGACTTCCCAATCCTTTTTGCCATAAAAAAGTGTGTGTGTGTGTGTGTGTGTGTGTGAGAGAGAGAGAGAGAGAGAGTGTGTGTTTTTCTGCAGGTATTTATATCCATTCCAGAGACCCAGCAGAGCATGGGCGTATGGATTAGATGTGTGGGTAGGCATCACAGGTAGACAGAGGTTCGACCTTCACATCAGCTAGAGGCGCATTGGGAAAAGAAAGCCTCTTCTACTACACTCTCTCCTGTACTTTTTTCTGCCAGGATTTGAGCTGCATGATTTTTCTACTCTGGCGCATCAGAGTTAACACCTCACATTATCCTGCTCTCACCAGATGTCAGATGATTGTCTTTTCCTTTTCTATGAATGTGAAAAAGTACTGGGATAACCACATGATTTGAGGACGATGTGAGAACATATTTCTTATGAAAGTGAGGAATATCTTCACATGATTCATATGCAAAATGTGTCTGTGTCAAAAGAATCCAAGTTTAAAGGACATTGGGAAATAAACCATAGTAAGAACTAGACCCAGTTTGCTTAAGGAAAAAAAAAAAACTTAAAATGACAATGCCACACAGATTGTATATCCCATTTCTAATTAATGACTGAAGATGCCTCCCTTCTTCCCTCCAAAATAAAAAAAAAGAAAAGAAAGGTAAAAAAGTAGGCAAAATATATCTAAGGACGAGCTGAGAGAAGGGAGCAGACATTTCTCGAGTGACAGTTTTATGCCAGTCAGTGCAAGTATTAAGTCAGTCTTCACAACAGTCCTCTGGGTTTAGACTTGCTTTTCTCACCCACTTCCCCTCTGGTTACCATCTCTTTGTTCTCTGTAGTTAAGAGACTGTTTTTTGTTTTCTTTTCTCTTTCTTTTTTTCTTTGTTTGGTTTCTTAAATTTCCACATATGAGTGAAATCATATGGTATTTGTCTTTGTCTTATTGGCTTATTTGGCTTATTTGTCTTTGGCAAATTCCATATATAATGGAATAATATATATGTACATATATATGTACATATATATATGGAATAACATATATATATATTATGGAATATTATTCAGCCATAAAAAAGAATGAAATCTTGCCTTTATGACAACATGGATGGAGCTACAGAGTGTTATGCTAAGTGAAATAAGCCAAAGGCAAATAATGGAATAATATATATATGTATATAATTCACATCTTCTTTATTCATCTATCTGTGGACACTTGGGTAGCCTCCATAATTTGGCTATTGTAAATAATGCTGCAATAAACATAGGGGTGTGTATATCTTTTTGGGTTAGTGCTTTTGTATCCTTTAGGTAAATAACTGGAAGTGGAGTTACTTCCTCCTTTTTTAATTGGTTCTCTGATGAGACCCTGTAAAGCTTTCATAGGAAACATGTAAAAGAAATAGTCCTTTTCAGAAAGATGAGAATTTTTTTGGAATTTTGAGAGTTTCACTTACAAAATAATGGCAATTAAAGCTGATGGAAAAAATGATATGTAAACTTGACTTACAGTTTGACGTTGATATCATAGTCAATAAATTATGAACTGTCTCCATCAGATCATGTTGCTGCTTTTGGAGAACTGAATTATTCACTGTGGCGGTCACCAGTTGTTTTTCTAGTTCTTCAATGATGGAATTCTGCTTGGATACTAACACCTGGAGCTGATCTTTCTCTTCTTTTATTGACCGTAGTTGAACTATATGCTTGTCTTCCATGTCTAGTACTTTCTTTTCCAGGAAACTTGTAAAGGGAAATAATGGTTAGTTTAGTGATTGCTTTATGGACATCAAGTCAGTTTCATAATTCTTATATCATCTTTTATGTTTATTGAATTTCTGCTTCCCTAAGACACTCTGTCTACACAGTGAAGGTATTGCCATGGCCCTGAAGAAGCTCTCAAACTTGCCGAGAACGTTAGATAAATAAGTATGACAGAGATGTGAGGATAAAATACCCTGGCAAAGATGTACAGTCTGCAATTAGAAGTTATCACATGGAGTATTTGAAGACCATGGTTTTGCTGTAGGGGACCATGGAATTATGCACCAAGAAGGCAGCCTCAGTGTTGGGAGCACACGGGGGCGGGTGGAAAGGTGAGCAGAAAGCCCAGGCTGAGAGCCTCACGTCTGTGCATGACTCCCTGTGTTACCTGGCCGTCCCCACTCTGGATCTCAGGTGCATGTCTACCTAAGTGAATATTCACCTGTAGAAATAAATATTGAAAACAGAGGCAGTAGACTAGAGGATGATCTCTGAGGTCCCTTCTAGTTCAAATAACCTGTAAGCCTGCTGTGCCTTTTTGGGGAAAGTCAGATTTTCTGCATCTTTAACCCTGCAAGCAACATGACTCAGCCAAGAAGCTGACTACCCATGGTAGGTCTTACCTATAAGCATTAACGATCAGTTTTAATAATTGTTATTAGAAACTCAACTGCAGCTCTTAAATTTATCCCAGCCTAGGTCATTGCAGATCAGTATATGACAGCAAGTATTCGGTCAGTATACCAAGTCAAAAAATAATCACTTACTGTAATGCATTTATTTGCATTCCACTTTCATGAGTGTTATCACATTTATTTTTAAACTGTTATTTCTTATTTTTCTTGATATTAGCCAACTTACTTTTTAATTGTCTATCCCTTTTATTAATTTAAAAACCAAGATGACTTACTGTGGGCAGAAGTTAACCTAAAAATAAATGCGTACAGTTTTTCCGTTTTTGCCCTAAAATCATTTTCTCGTACCATCAGCATTCAGGCAATATGCTTTGGAAGCGCTCCTGTGATGCTTGACCTAGACAATTAACATAAAATAAATGGGGCATTTTTAAGTTATTAATCTATACTGCCTTCAAAATGACATTGCTGAAATTTGTTATCCAGTTGTTTTTTGTTGTCTTTAATATTCTGTGAGGAGGCATAAAATAAAGATGGGACGATCCTGTGGTCCAGAGTGTGAACACTCCTGGGTGGATAGTTATTTTAAAAAAAAAAAGTTTCTTTCTCCAAAACCTATTACCAGTATAGCTCCAGAGGGCAGTTGCATCTTGATCTAAAATAGTTAATATTAGGGTAAAATACAAGCCTGGATTGAAGATCCAGGCTTGTATTAATCACACTATTTTGCAAAATGCAGATTGGGACCCATTACTGGCTTGGGAAATCCATTTAATGAGTGACAATCAACAGTTTTTAAATGAGAGAAAGTTAAATAGGATAAAGTTAAACAGGATAAAGTAGATGAAAATAGAGTGTAAATTCATAGCAAAGACTTGGCACGTTGCCACCAATGCCATGGCTGAGGGTGGTGGGGGGTGGAAGAAAGGAGATGGAGCAGCATGAGGAATACACACATTGTCTGACAGCTCACACTTTAGCAGAGTATTTGATCTTCTGATAGGAGAATCAATTCGATCATCAGCATAGAAGTTGGACTTAGCTCTACCTTATCTTTCTGTTAACAAAGCTCATGGTCAGATGAGAAGTGTGGGGAAGTATCCTGTGTGGGCAGAAATACCAAGGCTTGGGAGACAAACCATGACTCTTAACTCTAGGATACAAACTGAGGGTTGCTGGAGGGGAGGTGGGTGGGGGGCTGGGGTAACTGGGGGATAGATTTTTTTTTAATTAAAAAAATATTTTAAAAAATACCAAGGCTCTTCAGAAGGGGACAGTAACAGTGGCAGCACTTTTCAATAACAATAATCACCACAACAATAATCCGTTTAATTAAACTGGTACAAGTAGCCCATAAATGAATCATTTATTTTTAGAAGGAAAAAAAAAAAGAATGATAAGATGAAAATCACATAGTAATTTTCACCTTCAGCTGGTGAACCTAAAAATGGGATAGTGGCAATTCTCAGAAAAACATTGACCCTAATAAGTACTTTGACTTCATTTGAAACTATTTGTAATGAAAACAGTTGCACTTTGGAGGAAATACTGAAAGTAATTTAAAGGTATGGTTTGTCACATGTGCAAAACATTTATAGATAATTGTAATGATGTTCTCGCAAATAAAATCCTAGGTTAGTCAAAATATAAGACACCTGAAAACACAGCATGTCAAACTCACTGAAAGATGGAGAATCATCTGCACAGTTTTCTTATTTTTATTGATTTACACTCATTGATGGAAATCTTACTATTGTCACTTCATTTCCTATTCGTGATACAAGAGATTGTGATTTCTGCAGCTGCTAAAAAGATTACTCTTCCTGCAGGTATGGATTTGTTACATATGGTTTTTATGACAATTCCGCTGATAACAAGCTATCCCTCTCAGGATCTGTGCTTTGGCAGGTCATTCAGGGACAGTCCGTGTACAACCCCATTCTGAGTGAGATGTTTGCAATCCAAGTCGTGGTGCTTTGCTATTGTTAAGTCACCTAAAATTATAGTTTGTTAGGTGTGTTTGACGAGGTGCTTTTATGGAGAAAATGTGTTGTTTAAATTTAGTGTCATGTAAAAGTAGGCTCTAAGTACCGAAAAAGTGTGTCATTGGTCAACGTCAATTAAACTGGGGGAAAATGTGAAAGATTTAAGTGAAAAAAAAATGTGAAGGATCCCATATACAAGAATAATCAGAAAAGACAACAAGCTATGGGATGGTTGGAATTACCTTTTTATACATTGTAAAGCTTTAACATACAAAGAAATTTTACCAAATCATGGATGATCAAAAGATGTGTAGGGAAAGTTGTTGATTGTCTTTCAAAGCAATCCCAGCTGACTGTGTATAACAAAGTTTACTTGTAGTAAGTAAAAACATTAAACAGTGTGTCTGAACTCAGAAATCAGATTTGCACTTCTCTAGGCAAAAGGCAATATGATTTGGCAAATATTTACAAAGATGATACTCGGGTGACATAACTGACATACTTAACTGATGATATTAGTGTTTTAGCATACAGAATTAGAAACGTAAGGAGGGGGCAGTGTTCAATACCAGGCTGCGTTCAACAAACTGGACATAGCCTGGACAGTATTGCTCTGGCAAGCACTTAGAGTAATCATTCAGCTCCCATATCTTCCCATTACTGCAACATCATTAAATAAGAGAACATTATTAAATAAGACCATTTTAAGAAAATGAAATAGGAGGGACTGTTGTATCTCAATTATTGGTCTCAAACTTTTAGTTATTACTTTGCAAAAGGAAAAAAAATTGAAACACTAAAGAATTAAAAAATGTATTTGCAAAAAAATAAAAATTAAAAAATCTGCTTTTCAAAACCCTAAATCAATAATGAGTTAAACTTGTTACCCAAAGAACAGAAAGAATTATTTCAGCTGAGTTCCTGATTAACAGGAAAGAATGATTGTAAGACATGAAGTTCATCATCACTTTTACTTAAGAATAAAGAATTACATAATTGAAATTAAGTAGCTGTGAAATAGAGTACATTATTGTCTAGCCATTCTCCCCGTCATGTAGACAAGTCTTGTTAGAAACAGGTTAATAAGCACAATTATCCTTCTATGTTCCCGACTGCAGTAAACCTTTGAAAACAATCCCCACTGATCACCCCAAGTTTGTTTCTGTATTGGTTTTCTTGGGATTTATCTAGACCTTGTTTAAATATCAATATTATATTTATTATTAATTCCTGTTTTTACTTTATCATATGTTTTAGGAGTAACAATTGTATCATGAAATGTGCGTGTGTGTTTGCAGTAGAAGTGTAGTTTTCCAGCTGTGGGATCATTCTGCATTGGAAACAACGAAGTTCCCAGAGTCAAAGGAACTATTAATGCCTAGACCAGTGTTACTTTTACTCTATGACAATGGCAGTATTTTTCATGGATTAAAATGTGCAGTATTAGAGGCAGAGTTTGGGGAATCACTGGAAGAGAATCTTTAAGGGGCCAGAGAATGAAAAAAATCGAAGACTGGATTAGAAGGCATGGTCACTTCCATATTTCTTCCCAAACCCTCTCCCTACCTTTCCTTCACAAGGTGTTGGATCCTGATACTACACATTAAGAAATATGTCATTTTGGAAGCCATGCTTATAATTAATAGTCACATGAAATAGGCTTTCAGATCTAGAAAGTGTGCAATTCTGAATTAACATTTTTGTGTGTTTTTATTACCTGTTCTTATCTTGCAATTTGTTTATTTCACTGGTCTGATCCAAAATCTGTTTTTCCAATTTGTTGGTGGAAAGGGAATGTTCCAGAAGCTGAAGTTCAAGTCTTGTTGTCTGATTTAATACCTAAATGTAACAAAATAAAATTCCTATTTGTCATGTTTAAAGTTACATATAACTTCCTTTTAATTAAGTCAGCTAAATTATAGGAAAACATAACTAAAGCACTTTTTTTATTTACCCAAGTATCTTATTTTGGCATATTCTTCATTTTCAGAAAAGGCTTGAGGTCCTGGACTGCATCAGAATGTGTCTTTTTTCCACCGTGTCTTTTTTTGGAAAGTGTTTACTAGTTCCGGACAGTGGTATTTGTGTCAAATAATATAATGCTGTTCTTCTTGTTCTGCCATATTTTAGCATTTCTTTTCACACAGTGAGACAAATGGGAGTATAGAATGGTCATATTTAATACATCAGAAGTTGTTGATAAATGAAAAAGGTTTTGCTTCCGCTCAAAACAAAATGTTGTTCTTTTATTTATCAGTAGACGACATGATTAGAAGTCACATGCTTCCATTCTATAAAACCGTAGCTCATTTTTAGCCCGGCATTTCCTAGTTTGTATTCACTTGTTTAGCCTTTTTTTTTTTTTCTTTTTCTCTCTCTCTCTCTCTCTCTCTCTCTCTCTCTCTCTCTCTCTCTCCCCCTCTTTTAATTTTAAAAATCATATTGACCAATTAAGAAACAATAATACATCGCTATGACGTGGGAGCTCAGTTTTACTCTGTGGGCCTCTCTGGCATACGCCATATGCAATATCGCTGTTCCCATTGTGTTCTAACAAATTTAAGGATGAATTCTTTGGCATTTGACTGCCTTCTAGCAGGAAGAGTCCGTTACTCACATCCTCTGGGTCATGGTTATTCAGGACGTGACATCACGTGTAAGTGTAAGGCAGAATTGTTGCCCAGGAATAAGGGTCCTTGAAAGAACCATTGTTTGCTCAGGGTCTGTGTCATTCATAAAAGGCTTGGCCAGGTCTCACTGGGCAGCTTTAGGGATAGTCCTGTCCTTAGTCAAAGCAGGATGAGTTCATACCATGAACAATCTTATGAATGAGTGAAGGCATTGGCCAGCAGAAAGGTTGGGTTTTAATATTAACACCTGGACTATAGATTTGGCCTACATATTCTTTGGGCTCAAATACTCTGTGTTGCTTATTGCTAAAAGGAACTGGAAACTGGGGTCTTTTATTCAACTCCTAAGGGCTATAAAATGAGCACAATGGGCCAGAGGTGGGGAGGATGGCATATAGGTCCAAACTGACCCAGGATCAATGGTGATGTTTTCCATCACTTTTCCCAAAGGTCTCCAGCTGTAGGTGACTATCTAAATTATCCAGGTCAGCTGGTTGTCTGTTTTCTCTAAGATATCAGACCTGCACCTATCCCTCATTGTCCAGTTGAATAGCCTCTCACTCTGACAGGCTACAAGAATCTTCTAATCAGAAAATTTTATGTTTGGATTTGAACCCATTTCACACAGTAGATTTAGTGCATAATTTGGTCCCTTGATGTCCTTGCTTAGGTTCAGCCATTTTAATGTGTTTAGCTGGACATTAAAGGCTGTTTTCTTTCCAGTCACCTTCCAATTTTCCTGTTATCACAGATCATATGATATCTAGTTTCACAATAGATTTTTTTAAAGAAGTCGTGTGACCCAACAAAAGTTAAATGAAAGCTAGAAAGCCTGCCTTACATAGGACGTAGTAACAGTTTACAGCATTGCTTTATGTCTTACACTTGATTACCATTGTCTGAAAATATAAGAACTGTTATACTCTCCAGACACTTTTTTGGATGAGCTTGATTTCCCACTAGTTTTGCTATCAAAAGGTGGGGGATGTGGCTTAAACATTAATAATTTATTTTAATAATTATGGATATATTGATACATTTACTTTAAAATTGTTATCTTTTATCACCTCTTGAGATTACAATTTTCATATCTTGTGATCTGTCGTGTAATATAGTTATATTTTTCCTACACTGTTCTAATATTGTGGAAAGATTTGGTAAAGAAGTGACTTCTTATTCTGTCTCAGATAAAAATCTTTTATTCTCCAACCATTTTCCTACTGTTTTCTCTACTTTATCCAACAGTCCTTAGGGGGACAATGAAAGAATAACTGTACCATTCTAGACGTGATCTTATTTCAGTTGAGAGGCTTATCATTTCTCTTACCTCATATCCCCTTCTGTTGATGTCTGGCATTTCTTTTAGCTGAAGTAGCATATAGGAATATACATTGTATAAATTATTTACTATTAAATCTTCTTTCTCTCTCTCTTCCTCTCTCTCTTTTTTATTAAAGCATTACTTACAACTCAGAGTAGGAAGGTACTAACTTCATAAGCCTATAAAGAATCCAGGGTTAGGAACCAGAAAGCAGATTCACCAATGAAGAGCCTTGAACTGGGAGCATCTTAATAAATTCCACCAATAGTCCTTTTTTCCCCACCAGACTATTCTTTTTTTTTTTTTTTAAGATTTTATTTATTTGAGAGAGAGACAGAGCATGAGTGGAGGGAGGGGCAGAGGGGGAAGCAGACTCCCCACTGAACAGTAGCCCCCTCCCTCCCCCCCACCTCCCAGGCAGGGCTGGATCCCAGGACCCTGAGATCATGAACTGAGCCAAAGTCAAATGCCCAACGACTGAGTCACCCAGGTGCCCCCCACCCCCACCCCCGGACTATTCTTACTCAGTCACACGTGTGTCATTTGTCATGACTCGATGAATTTTGTTGCAGTGTTTTGATGTTTAATGTCTTGGTGTTATTCTTTTGTTATCTTCATATTCCTGTCTCCTACTGCTGTTAATCAGCAGCTCGTAAAATCTGAAAGCTAAAAGGGCACTTAGCAGCCAGTTGTAAGACCCAGCCCTCACTTTATAGTAGAACCAGCCGAGGCCCCCAAGAGCTGAGTGCCTTTGCTCAGATTCGCTCCCCCAGCTAATGGCGGGACTAGAGCCATCAGGGGACTCGAAGCCTTCTGCGGATGGGTAAGCCCTCTGTATCACAGCCGCTGCTGCATGTGAGCTCTTTGCTGCTTTGTCTATGAACTCATACCACAGATTGTCTTCACAGTTCTTTGAGGTTTGGTTTTATCTTAAAAGTTAGATTGAAGAACAAAGTTCCTTGCACTCTCTTCAGTGCCTTTCATTTCTCAAATGCACAAAAAAAGTTAAGGACTTATCCAGAGTCCAAAAGATACCCAGCGAGGTAGAAGAGCATTTATCTTGTAGTTGTTGAGTATGCATCATATGAAATGATTCACGTGTCGTTAGAAAAAATGTAATTTAACCTCAGTATTAAAGATGAGAATGGGGACACATGGGCGGCTCAGTCGGTTGAGCGTCCAACTCTTGATTTCAGCTCAGGTCAGGATCTCAGGGTCGTGGGGTCGAGCCCCGTGTCTGGCTTCACGCTCAGTGGGGAATCTGCCTGGGATTCTCTCTCCCTCCCCCCCCCCCCTCCCCTGCCACCCCACTCTCTAAAATAAATAAATAAATCTTTAAGGAAAAAAAAGATGAAAATTGTATTTACTGATTTTAAATTCTTACCTAACTGCAAATTCTCATTTTTGTGTCAATTTTTTTCTCCTGCTACTGTCAAGCTTTCTTCATTTTTCCACTATTTAATTGGGTAACCATGCAGCCCGATTTCTTGCTAGTCGCTAATCTAGCTGGACCGTTAATGTGTTTTCTGTTCCATTACTTACTTGTGCTTCAACGTCTGTTAACTTTCGTGTTTGCTCTGCTGTTTGATTGAGTAGGTTTGTTCCTATTTCTATCATCACAGCGGTCTGGTTCTGTACCGCATTCTGTTGCATCTCTACCATTTCTCTCTTCATGTTGTCCTGGATGTAATTCTCAAGCTAGAAAAGAACATGTGTCAGAAAGACAGTCATCAGTCAAATGGTCAGAAACCTCATTCCTAAGTATTTTCCCTTTTCCTTTAAAAAAAAAAAAATGTGTTAGAAGACCCGTGCCTTGCTCTAATCTTGCTGTGTTTTTATCGCTAGTAGTACAATACAGTGTGGTTTTATGTTGACTTAAAACCGGCAGCTTGGTCACGTCATGTGTAGGAGACAGCCACCTCTAGAAGCCCACGCTGTGACCGGCACAGGAGGCGGTGAGGCCCCCACTCAGAGGTGGGCAGAGGGGGGTGCTGTGAGCAGGCATTCTGTCCAGCTGCAGCTCTGTCCTCATTAGGCAGGAAAGGACAATTTGGTATTAAGAAGCATCACTATTTCTCCCACGTACTAGACTTACGGTTTCTTGAAATAGAGACTTGAGAAGACTGTGTAAGAGTATGAGGAAAGGCTCACCATTGGATTACCCCGTCATTCACAGCATCACCCCTTAGTTTCACGTTCTGCAGCACCCCCCCAACTTGCCTCTACCTTGTTCAGCACACATTAGACCCAGTCAGTCTTTCCTAACATGTATGTGTTTTTCACAAGTTCCTTATTCCTGATACCAGGCAGATGTGTAATCCTACACTAGGACTTTTATCACGCCACATGCCGGGTATGTGGGCATGCCAACTCATTTTAATATTAGCTTCAGCACAAGAGAGTGAAGAAGCTAATGTCACTGCCATAGGTATAGGTACCTATGATCTTTGACAGTAAAATCATACAACTAAATACAAATGTAGGGCATCCAGGCATGTGGGAAAGAGCATGTGGGCTTTAGGCTATGGACACCTGCTCTCTTATTTTTCTTTGACTCTAGGGATGTTGCTTAACTTTAGGGGTGCCCGATGTCCCCCTGTATAGAATAGAGTTTCTGAAAGGTCAGAGAAATGTTTGAAGCCCGGTGTCCCCGTGTATAGAAGAGAGTTTCTGATTGGTCAGAGAAATGTTTGAAGCCCGGTGTCCCCGTGTATAGAAGAGAGTTTCTGACAGGTCAGAGAAATGTTTGAAGTCCGGTGTCCCCGTGTATAGAAGAGAGTTTCTGACAGGTCAGAGAAATGTTTGAAGGATTAACTAAGCTGTGCTTTTAGTCATTGTGTTTGCATAACTTTGGATACATAAAATGTAATTTCCTTTCTTCTTTGTTTTTCATGGTAATCCAATGATAGGAGCCACAATTCTATTCTTTAACCCAAACTACAAGTTCACAAGGACAGAAAACCTTATTTTTTTCTCATAGTTCTAACTCAGAATTTTTAAAATTAAATTGAATAACTGAAAGATGAGTATAAAACGGCTTATAATGTCTTTCCTTAAAACTTGTAATTCTTTGCACAGAAACCATGCATAGGGCCAGTCATCAAACATCGTTTCTCCTAAAATCTTAACCACGAAGCAATTCTGTATTTCTGCCTGTCAAAGTGAGAAATAGGAATGGTGGAGTTTCTCCCCTAGAGTTTAAGGACTTTTTTGTTGGTGCAGTTTTTGTAAACTGTGTCTTGGGTGGTATAAGAAGTCTCAGGGTTGGTATTAGAACTCTGGGTTTGCTGCCTCCATTTCTTGCTTGCCGTCGATTCTGTCCCTACCCCTGTGTGCTTCTCATCTCCCTCCTTGCTAGTTATCTGAGAGTTAACGGTCACTTCCGGGTTCTCCCCTGGTCAATGGGAAGATCAGATAGCACCATTCTGACAATTCCTGCCCCTCTGATCTCTTGTAAAATCTTATAGTTGAAGCCTTTCCTTCTCCATATGAATAAAAATAGATTATACCACTGTCAAAAATGAAATCGTGTGCTATTTCTTGGCAGTCCAAGAAATACCCCTAGTATAGACTTCATAAAATCGGAAGACTAAAACCCTTGTTAAGCCTGTATTAACTAGCTAATGATAACTAGCTCAAGCTTTTTAGTGCCTGTGTCTTTTCTTAATGTATTCTTCTTTCCTTCCCCTGCCTTTTTAAAATTTAACTTTTATGATTTAAACAATTTATAAGAACTCAGACAGAAGTTTATTTCTCCTTTATTTCCCTCTGTCTGTGTCTCTCTTGTTCACACACTCGCACACACACTCTCTCTTTCACTCTCTCTCATCACCATGGGAGTAATAGAATTTTTGAGGTTAAAGTTAAAGCTATATAAGTCATCCAGAGGAGTTGTCTTAGTTACTCTTAACACCCAGCAAAGATAATATTTAGAAAGACTTATTCTGGGAAGTTTGGACTCATTCAAGATATATTCAAGCTGGAGTTTGGTTTAAGTCCATACTCTAAAGTAATAATTTATAAACTAGCATAAATAAAGGTCTTAATCCTCTTATTGATTTTAGTACTTAACTATATAAAAATGATTCAGTCCTTTGTCGCTCTAAATCATTTACTAGAGGAGGAAAATGGGTCCTTCAGTCCTCCCCCACCCCATTCTAGGACCACTGAGTCAAATGTGGTTACAACCGCCAGGACACATGAGAAACTTATTTATAATTTGAAATTTTAAAGTCAATTTTCCATTTAAAATTAGTCTCAAGAACTTTAAAAGACATAAAAGACCCAATTTTTAAAAGTAAAATTTTTAACTTTATTGCCATAATTTTTTCTAAGCTTGAAAACAATAGAAAAGAAAATACTTTCAAGTCACTATTCTTCAGCTTTTCAGGAGGATGGAGTACATGTTTGTGTGGGTATGTATAGATCTTACATACATTGTATATATGCGGCTAGTATCTATATACAGTATATACTACTAAATAAAGTAAAATTCTGTATGCTACTGATCCAGTATCTAATTGAAGTCTTGGGGAAAAAAGTGGGACAGAAACAGAAATATCAAGAAGTAGACGTTTTTGTGTTGATTCTCAAAAAGATTTGTGCTCTCACACTTGAAGCAGTGAACATAAGTTAAGATTTTAAGAGAAATGGGTGTTGTGACAGTTGAGTACTCTTCAACAACAAAGAAGAACGTATTTCGTCCCAGAAGCAATAGCAACAAGAACAGCCACAGTAACCGTAGTTAATGTTTGCTGCGTGCTGCAGATGTTCCTGCTCCTCTGTTCGCTCTTTCCAGGGACTCCAGGCACCCCGGATCTTAGGCGCGTGCGCTAGGACTGGCATGGTAGTTCAGCCCGGGCACCACGCCACCCTATTCCTGCCTTTTCCTTCTTTCTAGTTTATTGCTCCGGAATGTATTTCTGTTTAGTATCACTTGTTTTTATTGCCTGCAGCTGAAACCCAGCAATACAGAAATCTGCCCAGTGCAATTCTCTTCTACTATAAGGAGGTCTTCGTTCAAGGAAAAATGTGAGATGGGTAGGATCTCCCCTGCTCTGTTGGCAGTGTCACGCTCCCCTCTCCTTGGACAGCTGTTTCTGTCTTTGCCATCTGCATTTAGCTGCTTTTCTCAAAACAGTTCCAAGATACTTGAACCTCCCCAGGGAGGAGACGGGGTTCTTCCTCATTTCACACGGGTGGCTTCGCACACTCATGTTTGGCAGGAATGTTTGACATTGCCTTTATGTCAGAAGATGATTATGCACTGTTTCTGATTTGTGAGGCTAAGTGCCCCCCCCCCAAAAAAGGTCCCCATTACAGTTTGAAAGGATGGTGTGGACATTCATTTTGCCCCTTCTTAAATTATTGGTCTAAGCACTGAAAGTCCTTAAGGTGTTTCTCTTTCCTTAGAGTTCAAGTGAATTATCCAAATTCAAGGAACAGTTCAAGGCTATCACTGTCATTGTAGTTGCATGGATTGTTGCTCAGTATTGGTTTGATTTGTTAAAAAAGAATGCACTCTAAACATAGCCTTTCAGAAAAGTTGGCAATGCATTGAAGTTCAAGCAACCAGAGTAAACTATTTTAACTTACAGAAAGATATATATTTAATGTAAAATATGTCCTGAAGGTTTTGATTACTTCTCCAACATTTGGAATGATTAAATTTGACAGGAAAAATAAGTCTGTTTGCAAGGTAACTATGGCAGATTGATTACATATTAAAACGCTTCCCTTGCTATCTTTCATCTCTCCAAGATTATCATCATTTTTTTCAACCAAAAGGAAACTAATCTTGAAATTGGCTGGGGAAAGGAAAACAGAGAGAGTGTACGAAAACTATCCCCAACTTCAAGATTTTGATCTTGGTCTTGTACCACCTATGTAGTCCTGGTTGAGAGATCCTTTCTATTTTAAATAGAGCTCAGTGCCCTGATACCTTTTAATTAATTAGTTTTTGTCCTCTGAATGCTCTAACTTCCCTGGGAAATTAACAAATTGTGGGAGGCTTCACTGGAAACATTTTATCTCTAGCATTGCAATTTAGAAACAAATTACTATAACTGTTCTCCCTTGCCCACACACATCCCCAAAAAGGATGTTTTTTTTCTACCTCAGTAATCCCTCCTGACTTGATCCCTTCTTCCTGCCCAGTGTCTACCATCTTCTGTCTTCTGGATTGTCACACAGCCCCCAACTGTACTCCGGCAACCCCACCCCGAGTGTTGTGGTCACTGTGCAGCTCACATTACTCCCTCGAGGTTGTGCCTGTAAGATGAAGTGCAGATGAAGTGCAGATTCCCTCTCTTGGCAGCACATACTCCTTCTGATCTCTCGAATCTCCCAGCCTGGTTTCCTCTGTGCACCTTCCTCCTGGCTGTGCCAGACCCCTTGGGCTGCGTCAGACCTCCCGCCTTTGTCTGCCATCTCCCTCGGCCTGGGTCCCTTTCCCCCTTCTGCAGTGATACCCTACCCCATCGCATGCCCTCCGCAAAGGTCTCCACCGCACTCTTGTGTTGCCTTTTGATATCCCAAAAAACCATTTTGTACTTGTTTCATTGATTTTTAAATCTCCTACGACTATAGATTTATGTTCTTGTTTGCTCGGGATATGGACATCTGTAGCCCTTCTTCAGCCACACACCCTAGTAACAACACGCAAAGCATGTGCTCTTAAAATTAGCTTGAAAACTTGGAGGCAAGATTATTAAATCCAGGGATTTTCTGTTTGGAAAGCTTTTTACCTAATGTTCTTGGTTCCCTGTCATGAAAAAACTGAAACATCGCCTGAGGTTTTCAGACAGAAAAGTGGCAGAATAGGCTTTCCTCCCGCTCCTTATAAAGTTTGTGTGTGTTTTTTTTTTAATCTAGAGATTTTACTTCCTAAGCAGTTATGTACTCAGCAGTATTTAAGGAGAGATGCAGAGGTTAAAGAGGGAAAGGCTCAGAGATGCGTGACTCAAGCACATCCTTGTCCTCTGAAACACTTGCAGCAGTCGGTGGGCAAATATGTTGCCCATACTTTGGAGATAATGTTCAAATGCCCCATCAGCTGGAAAGTTCCTCTGTTGCCTCTTTATATTGATTCTCTAGTTGAATTTATCCAGCCTAGAATAGTCCATACCAAAGCCACGTGCCTTCCATTGACTGTCTATAATTTTCGCCCTTTCTCTCCACAGCCAGTCCTATTAACTAATTTGTTCTGCTCTACCTTTTCAGCTTTTTTCTATTAATAATCTATGAGTGACTTTTTGTTATCTGATACTGTGTCTAATAACCCCTTTCCTCTTTTCTCTGGTCATAAAGAGACTGAAAGTGTGCTTGCTGAGGACTATAAACTTGAAAACATGATCAGGAACAGAGTTGCAGGCACCAGTTGGTGCCATGCTAAAGCTAATAGCTTGTGCCCCTCCTCCTGTGACTGATAAAATTTTAAATAATTTGAATAACAGCGTATCTATGCTCCCTCAAGCCATATTTCTTTGGTTTTATTTGTGAATGTAACTACTTCTCTCTCTCTGTTATTTAATTCGGGGTCTTCATCCCATAAACTCCATCTCTTTGCCTCTTTGTGTGTTTCCCTTACCATCGCTCCAGAATCCAAGGAGAACGTGTATTTTTCCCCTCAAGCGTTCCAGTCATTTCCTACTGATAAAATGGCTGTTTTTTCCATCAATGGCAGTCATTTTAAATATACTCCAGCTTAAATATAATGAGGCTGGTATATAGTAACATAATTGAATTTGGCCATTTCATATGGGAAAAGATGTCACGTTTTACATATGCATGACTTTTTAGAGGGTTCTTAAGGTACGTATATATTTATCCATTTATTTACTAGTGCTCTGGCTCACAACACCTTATAGATACTCCTGAGGCAGGGAGCACATAAATGCAGCAGATATTATAAGGTGATGTATATGTTTATATAAAGCAAGAGTAGTAATAGCAATTTACAATTGCAAAATGATTTTATACATATTGACTTCTTCATATATGAATATATAAATATTATGTATATCTTATATTTCCATATATATTAAATATATCTTTATTAATTAGTTAACATAGTAATTTCACTTGATTCTCCTAGTGCCTTAGCTTGGGTTTCCCCCAAACCAGAGCCGGAGACAAAGGCATGTGTGCAGGAAGTTTATTTAGGAAGTGCTCCCAGGGAGCAGCCATGGAAGACAGGCCAGGGAAGTAGGGAGGCTGAGGCTGGTTCAAACGTGTGGACTTGGTTGGCCACCACTGTGGCGGCAACCAGCGAAAAATCCCACAAAACCTTCTGAGGAGCTGTAGGAAATGTGTTTCAGCACCGAACCCTCCACCTGTGGCGAGAAAGGGAAGGCTCCCGTCCCTTTGGGCAGGGGTAACCTCGAGGGCATCTGCTCTCCCACACCTGAGGGCTGTTTGCAGGAGCTCTGGGGGTGCTGCAGGGAGCCCCAGTCTGTGATGCTGCCCACCGGGAGGCCTGGGAGCAGCTGGAGGAGGTGTTCCGTGAGACAGCAGGGTGGTGCTACTGGCCTGGTTTCCAGAGGAGAAAACTGAGGCCAGAGCACTCATGTGCCTCCTACCTACAGGGCCATGGACCAGGGTCCACTGTGACAGAGGAGGAGGCTTCAATGGAGTGACACCAGACCCATGTTGCAGGGGATCCCTGGTGGGAAGGGCCTGGCACCAGTAATTTGCTGCAGTGGGGATCTTGTACCTGCTCACGGGGTGCTGCAGAGGAGAGCTGCCAGGAAAGCAGCCATTCCGACATTGACTCTTGATGCTGGAGAGAGGGATGTGGCTGGAGACCAGAAACCCAGGCACAGAGTGCCATCTGCGGAACCCAGAAACCTGACAAGGTTGGAGCAGCTAAAGAGTCTGAGGAGAACTTCACTTTCAACCTCACAAATACTGTCTACACGTTAGACATTCTGCAGACTTTTGCATTGCTCTAGTTCTTAGGATATTTTGTTCTCAGCTTAGGAGATGGTAGTGACGCTTCCTACAGAGATAGAAAGGGAAGAGAAGGCTATTCTCTTTATAAAATAAACTGAATTATCAATTATTACAAATGGGAGCAGTTGAAATTCTGGGAATGAGATTGATGCATTTAGGCTACAATATAACTGGAGATTTCTCTTTTAATGAAACCACCATGTTCTTGCCTTTCTAAAACTAAGGTGCACTGAGAGAAAAAATAAAGTGAGTAAATTACTTTAGTGTCTCTCTATGGCAGATAGTACCTTTGAAATGTGTATATTCATAGACATATGCATATTTATAAACACACGTATGTCCTCATGTGGAGATGGAAATATATAGACATAGATATATCCATCCATTTTCACTCCTCTGTGGCATGATAAACTGTCAAAAGCTGAGGGGAAAAAAGGCTTTAGAAATCAATGATATTGTTGAACTCTCATTTTCTGAATGAAGGTACCAGGACCTGGATCACCAGTGCGAGCTCATAGCCGAGTAAAGATTAATACCCAGGTGAGGTGGCCCACAGCCGGGTCCAGCACCCTCCCCGGCACTGATTTATCTGTGCTCACCTAAAAAAATGTGCCACTGGGTGTTAACAGGGTTACTTTTTCAATTCTGTGATGAAGTATTCAGATCCCAAAGCTTGTTTCCATCTTTTATCTGCCCTTTTTCTGCTGTCTCTTTTTATATTCCTATGGCTTTGCTGAAATCCTGCGGAGATTTCTAGGGACAGTGTGATCATCTATGGAGCAGGCTTTTTTTTTTTTCTTTCTTTTCTTTTTAACATGAAATAAATGTACACCGTCACAATTACTAAACTAGAAGGCCCGGAAAGGAGAGAAAAGGCTAAAAGAATTTAAATGATTTTTGTCTTGAAGATACTTTCAGGGCCAACTAGTTCTTTATAAGGAGGCAGGAAGCCTGTGTTGTTTCTTTCACGGAAAGAGAGGGAGGGGGATTTGGGAATGCAGATGGGCATGCTTGGAGAGTCTCAGCATTGGGCCTTGGGCGCCCTGCTGAGTGTTGCACATCAGAGCAGACCTCCAGCCAAGCTTTGCTGCTTTACCTCCTGTGGCTAGCAAACCCAAAGGTGGAGAGAATTTGGGGGATAACCTTGGAAGACTCTCAGAGTACATTGGATTAATTTATATGAGCATTTAGCGGTGAAGTATCCCACCTTCTGTATGTGATGTACCACTGACCCACTGTCAGCAAAATGTACTTCTGTAGTTATTTTTCCAGTATGGCCCATAGCTCTCTTCTGACCTGTTCATATTCTCTTGCCAGAACATCATTCTGTCTACTCTACTGTGGATTAGGATAAAGGGATACAGTATACTTCTGTATCCTCTCTTCAGCTGATTCGACATTTCTGGGAGCACAGTGTGACAGTGCCCTGTGTACGGTGGGGGAGGGCTGTGTGAGCTTCATTCCGCATCACACACTGAAGCTGAACAAAGCCACCCAAACCACAAACGCTAGTTGCTGCAGTAATAATCCTGGGAAATATTTAGGCAAGTGTGTTCTTCTCATTTTGATAAAGCTGTAGCTGCAACTTTTTTAATTTTATGAGTTTATAACAGCTGAAGTTCATACTTTTCTGAGCCATTTAGGAGGGAAAGTGTACCTCTTCTCAAGTCAAATATTAGATTGCCTCTAATTTAATTTGACCTCTGGTTCAGTCTTCATTCTCACAAGTGTTTAAAGCTATCCATTTTTCATATTTTCCTATTTATTCACATGATTCAGTGGCCTGTGTGCACATACTTTAAGAAATTGTATTTACATGGGCTTTGCAGAAGCAAAGTGATCAATCTTTTTTTTTAACTCACATTAGAGAATAGAAATTATTTGTTTAATTAGGCTATGTTAATCTTTAAAGCTGTACATTAATTTTTAAAGCTGCAGTGCATTTTTTTTAAAGATTTTATTTATTTATTTGAGAGAGAGAGAGAGAATGAGAGATAGAGAGCATGAGAGGGAAGAGGGTCAGAGGGAGAAGCAGACTCCCTGCCGAGCAGGGAGTCCGATGTGGGACTCGATCCCGGGACTCCAGGATCATGACCTGAGCCGAAGGCAGTCGCTTAACCAACTGAGCCACCCAGGCGCCCTGCAGTGCATTTTTAAGCATGTTAACAACTTATTTTAAAACCTCATCAACAGTAGAATTTTTTTATAATCAGAAACAGTGCAGCGAAAGCAAAACAATTTTCAGTGCCCAAATTATGTGGCAAGACAGAATAGTATGGCTTTTTTTTTAAGCTAATTTTAACTCATCTTCATTTCTTGATCTGAAATTTGATAAGAAGTGTATTATGTTTCAAAGTATTTACTGTTCACCTCTGAAATGTTGACAGCCAAGTGAGACTGCTGTTCACTTTGGAAGGCCATACAAGAGCTCTAAGCACATTCCACTTCTGTCTGTGGCTCGCAGTCCAGGGAAACTGTTCCAAAAGCCACACACACAGTGCTCTGGGGATGGCTATAGTTTGACTTCACGAGAACAGAGCCTCAGCTGGGAACTGCAAATAGTGATTATGACTTTGGACAAATCAGTGAGCTTCTAATTATAACTTCCAAGGTCTCCTGACCTGAAATAAGAGAGTATCCTCCTACAAAATACATGTTGTATCAAACTTCTCTTTACAAAATACCAGTTCTGGGGATGATGTTTCTGATTCATTTTTAGAGGGAGTTTATTTCAATCTTTTGTTTCAGGGGCATGCCATTCATATATTGGGGGAGTCGCTTTCTTTCCATTGGTTAAGTAAGAATAGATATACAAAATTGCCCATTAAAATGAAGGTGTTACTGATTCATATGGAGTTTAAATGCACACTATTCTATTTCTATAGGATTACTAACTTATCCTAAAGTAATTTTTGCATAAAATTTCAGTGTAAGAAGGAATCCATTTGGATGAAGACACAGATATAGCATATAGAGTTATACTTTGCATACTGACATATATATTGACTTGCTATATATAAAATCTATTGATGTCCAAGTCAGGAGGACTTGAGATATGTTTTGTGGCCAATTATATGGTACCAGATTGAAAAGGGCTAAAGAACATTCTTTAATGAACACTTTCCACCAGTTGCTTTCTCACAATAGAGTGATTATTTTGATTTCTAAATTTTGCTACTTGGGGATGGATTTGATGTGCTAATATACTGCAGTTTAACTTTTAAAAATAACGTAATAGGTTACTGCTAAAATTAAGTGCTGTCACAGGCATCATGGAGCAAAAGAAGCCACACACCAAAGAATACTTACTACATGATCCCATTTATATCACATTCAAGAATAGACCAAATTTACTGATGGTGACTGAAGTCAGAATAATGATTTCTGGGTGGGAAATGTTGGGAGTTGGGGGCTGATGGTGGTGCAGGCGAGGTTATTAACTGGGAAGGAAGAGGAGGGAAACTTCTGAGGTGCTGGAAATATTTTGTATCTTAATCTCAGAGCTGGTTGCCTTACTAAATGCACATTTTAAAAGTTCACAAATCTGTCGATTTAAGAATTGTATACTTTATACACTTTCTGTGTTTTAGACCTCAAGAAAGAGTTTTTTTTTAAAAGTAAGAATATTAGAAATGAAGTGTTTGACAAATTTTGCTGTGACACCATGACCCTAGTTGCTGTGAGTGATTTTATTTACCTCTGTCTGCAGCTTTCATCTGCTTGTTCCTAAATACCGTCTAAAGAAATGAACTTTGAAAAAGTGATTTCACAGCAACTGCAGAGAGCTATAGATTAAACTGTTTCAGCTGCCCAAAGAGGGTTAAAAGTATTCAGTTAGGTAAATTAGTGATTTCACATTCCGAAACTCAGTTCTTTCCGGATCAAGCATAAAAGGCATTTGCTCTTGGAAGACCAAGAAAGAATTCATGCAGTTCCCATTAGTCTAAAAATAAATAATAAATAAATAAATGTCTGAGTCATAGGTTGCATTTTGTTGGAGTTCAGTGGCTTCAAGTGTAGGGAGAAAATGATTTATTCTCTGAATAGTTGTGCTACCCATTGCCCATTGGAATGAAAACAGAATTACTCTGAGAAAAGTGAAATCCGTGAATTAGTCCATTGAATTTGATCATATTTTGAGTTTAACCAATTCAAGTAGTTCTTGCTTGAGCAACCTGATTTAAAAAAACCTAAATAAAGTGGCTTTGTTTGTGTTGGATGAAGGTGGGGAAGAGGTTGTGATTCTTGAAGCTATTGTGATTGTGGAGTTGTCATTCCAGCATAGATTCTGAGACTCAGACACACCTGCGTATGAATACTAGCTCCACGACGTACTAGCTACCAAGTCAACTTTTTTTAACCTCAGGTTTCTCATTGGTAAAACAGGCTTATAAATACCCACTGAGCTATGTTAGCATAAAAATTAAGTGGAAGAAATTAGCACCGTTCCCGAGCGGTTTGCCAGGGCACCCTGGGTCCCTGCAGCAAACCCATAGGAGCCACGGGAGATGGCTGCCAGCCATCTGGAAGAATTAGTATCAGAGAAGAAAAGTAGCTCACAGTTTCAGCGCTGTTAGATTATGTCGCTGTGCAAAGCCGGGTTTTTGGTGGTCCCTGCTGCAAAAGGCAAATATTGCATGACGATTGGCATGGAACTCAAAATGAGGGTGGCAGTGTCCAGTTTGATTCCAAAGTTGGAGAAGCTGAGTGATGCCTAGCTGGCCAGTATATCCCACTGCTAAATCACTGGTATTGCTTAAGTCTTAGAACATCTTTATAGACTCCTGCATTTAGTAGGCTATATACTCAATCTACCCCCTCTTCTCCTTCCCCTCAATCCATATGTTGTCTTTAACTGCGATCTCTAGGATTTGAAGTGTTGATTAGAAAATCAGTAAATCAAAAAGAACTGATAATTATGTAAGATCTTCCTGAAGACACATACTTGAATATTCCTAAATTCTGAAACCATTAAGAAAAACAGCCCGGTTTCTTGCCATCTTGTTTGGCACCGCGTCTGCTTTCAGGCTGACAGCTTTTATAAGCGTAGTGTACTGTAGAGGAACACTCTTAGAGCAGCAGATGTATGTTCTGGGGGATAGCAGTGGTTGCCTTGGGCTGATGTGAGTTTGGTGCGGTAGCGGAAGGACAGTGTGTGTGCCAGTTTCACAAAAGTAAGGTGGTCCACTTCTGCATGTAATTTATAGTTTGCATGCTTGCCATCCTCACTTGTTCAAAGTCGAACTAATTTTATAACATATAGAAAAGCCAAATTTTCTTGAACACCAAAGCAATTTGGGTGGAAGTAACTTTTCAGTGTGATTCTCCAAATGTTTGTGGTAAAAGTACAAGGGACTTGAATCATTTTCCCATAATTAGTTTCAGTTCTGGAGGTCTGCCCCTTCTCCCTAACCCTACTGCCTTGCATGCATGTCTATTCCAATGGAAGCTAGTGGAAAATTCCTATCCCCTTTCACTCTACTGCCATGAGTTATAAAAAGCATGTCATTCAGAATTGACTTTTTCTTCTACATGCTTGAATTTTTACTCACAACTTAAAGGGGAAGAAAATCCTTTCAGGAGATATTTCTCTTTCAGTGGGGTGAGGGGCCCAGCATCACTTTGAGCCACCATGAAATGGCTGACTCACTTTGCTTCATCTTTAGGGGTCAGATGTTTACATCATCGAGTGCTTTTTAAGAGATAGTATATGCTGATGTAGCACACCACCACCTCTTTTTCAGAGCTGCAGTGGCTCTCATTCACACAAGGCACTTAAGATGCACATCTTCACTGACTAATTCAGTGGGAACAAGCAGCTCACATGCAAGTGAGGATAAGGGGTAAGGCCATGCAAAGGAACTGATGGGAATGAGGGGTGAGGGGGCACAGGAAGTGGGACTGAGGGGGGAGGGGACAAGCAGGAAGTGGGAATGAGGGGTGAGGGGGCACAGGAAGTGGGACTGAG
>NW_027397079.1:6718010-6718269 GCF_003265705.2 Callorhinus ursinus
GGGAGGACATAGGGAAGTGGGACTGAGCGGTGAGGGGACACACGGGAAGTGGGAATGAGGGTTGGGGGCACACGGGAAGTGGGAATGAGGGTGGGGGGCACACAGGAAGTGGGAATGAGGGTGGGGGGCACACGGGAAGTGGGAATGAGGGGTGAGGGGACACACGGGAAGTGGGAATGAGGGGTGAGGGGCACACGGGAAGTGGGAATGAGGGTGGGGGGCACACGGGAAGTGGGAATGAGGGTGGGGGGCACACAGG
>NW_027397079.1:6718369-6771304 GCF_003265705.2 Callorhinus ursinus
CACACAGGAAGTGGGAATGAGGGTGGGGGGCACACGGGAAGTGGGAATGAGGGTGGGGGGCACACAGGCAGAAAGGAGCAGTAGCAGAGGTTTTCCTATTGTTAGGGTTTGTTTGTTTCAATCAAAGTATGAGTCATCTCACCCTCATTTTTTAACCAGAAATCACTGTGGTTGCTGCTATGATTTGGTCTCAACTCCTATAAGCCAGTTTAATTTTATCAGTGGTAGTGAATTCTTGAAAGTTTCCCTCAGCTGTAGAAATCTGGTTTCAAATTCAAGTGTTCTAAATGCTAGTTTAAACTTTGTGGCTTAGCATCTTTGTTGAATCCCCTCAGCAGAAGGACCTACACTGGAGTTTTGGCTGCTCTGTGGGATTCAAATTATGAGCAGTTGGTTCCAGTGGAATCTTGGCCCTCTTCTGGAGTGACTTTGGGAGTACTTTGGCCTAAGGAGGTCAGAGTTAGAACTTAAGTAAAGGATTCGTCCAAAATGTTGGTCCTGCATCCTGGCATTTTCCAGGTATATGTAGACCTCAACCCTTGCACTTGGTCGCCTGGAGCATGGATGACTTCGGGGGAAAAGTTCATGCCAGCTTAGGAAATTTACTGAAAATCACAGTGATGAACTCAAAGCTGGGATGTGAATCCGCATCCTAACCCTTATCCCCAGTGGCCAGGAGCTTTACTCTGTCCCACGTCAGAAAAGCAGCTCTTGGTTTTTCGTGGCCCTTGTGCTATGCATCTCAGTGGTCCCATAACTGCTCAAGAAGCAAGCTCAGGCCAGCCCCCACTGATAAAGGAGCTGAGTTATGGCACAGAAAGTGCACCTTACGGATTTTCATAAGGATGACCCTAAATCATACAAATTGAAGCATAATACTATTATAGAAAGACTTGAAAACAGAAGGAAAACCGTGGGGCTCCCAGACGCAAGCTCTAATCTGGAAAATTGTCAAGTATGGAGCCATCTCTCTCTGATGAGGCTGGAAAATTAAGGTGTCAGGGAAGAGGTGAAGATTGGAAAGGCCAGAGAAAGTCATGGATGGGTACTTGACAGGCCCTTTTTTTTTTTTTTAAATCCCCACCCTATCTTCTTGTTAACCTCTGATAATGGAGGTTGTGGAATTACACATGGAGGAAAATACCACTTCTCAACATATTTTCTGCAGAGTAGATTTCATTTGAGGGCAGATTAGTCTTGGAAATCATTCAAGACAGCTTTAAGTCCATCCAATTGTATAGATTCCAAAGATAACAGTACAAGAAAAATAGTACATGGGTGTGTCCAATTAAGAAGTTCTGACTTTCATAAAAGAACCCAAATATCCATCTATAACAGTACAGTGGGTACATAAATTGTGTCATACTCATACAATGAAACACTACACAGTAATGGAAAAGGGCAAATTTTAATACAACAACATGGATGAATCAGAAAAGTAATAAAACGGACCAAAAAAGAATATGAAATCTAAAACTTAGCAAAATTAACCTGTGGTGACAGAGGGCAGAATGGTGGCTAGCCTTGGGAGGAAGAGAGAGAGTAGTACCCCTTCTCTGTGGGGGGCGCAGTCCCAAACCCCCAGTGGAAGCTTGAAACCACAGATAGTACCAAACGCTATATATTCTATGTTTTGTCCTATACATATATACTTATGATAAGGTTTAACTGCTAAACTAGGCGCAGTAAGATATTCACAACAAATGATAATAAAATAGAACAGTTATAACAATATGCTATACTGGAAGTTATGTGAATGTGGTCTCATATCTTTTGTCCGGTCTCACCCTACTTGTGCCGATGTGTGGTGGGACAGTGCCTCCGTGATGAGATGGAGTGAGTGAACAGCGTAGGCGTTTTGACTGAGTGCTGGGCTAATACTGACCTTCGACCATAGGTGGATAGGAGGAGCATCTGCTTCCAGACTGTGGCTCAGTGCAATCTGAGGCATGTCTCATGCAGCAGTATAAATGAATAAATGTGAAGGCAAGGGCTGACCTTGTCCATCCATGCGCTGGGGAGTGGTGTGTATGTATGCATGGAATAAGTTCCTGCTCTTTAAGTCTTGGCCCATCCCTTATTCCTTCAGGGCTGCCTCTAGAAGAGTTAACTTTTGATTTTAGCACCTGCCCTTGCTTATTCACGAATCCCTTCCTTTGTCTGAACATAGCCAAGTATGTGTCATTTGTCTCCAAACTTCACTGGCTGCCATCTTGCTGTTACGATGCATGTGTGTCTGTTGATGCCAAAGGGTGGCAGCTACCGTGTGTGCGTCGTATGAATGTTTAAGTCATGTGGATTTCACCGTTCGTATGACTGTAGGTTCCAGTCCTGAGAGTGAGAAAGCAAAGCTTGGGAGGAGGTGGGACATTGCTGCTGATTGAAGGGCTTTGAAAGATGTACTGGGTCTGCTGGCAGCCTGGTATCTCTGGAGCCCAGCAAGTCACTTCCCATCTCAGCACACCTCCAGCAGTAAGATGGAAGCAAGAAGATCCACCCAGATTGGTCTTCTCGCTGTTTCCCGTCTTCCCCGTATTTGTTCTTCCTTGTGGTGTGGGCACGCTCTGCGTGATCGTCCTATGTCGTGTCAGAACGGCAGGTGTCGGGCAAACACCACGAAGCCTACCAGCTCTCCCGACCCACACAAGAAGATGCGTGGACTTCCATTTAAATCTTTCGAGAATGTGTGTTATTATAAGGAGCTCTGAAATAAAGAAACTTGACTGTGGTTTTGCCTGCTGTGTACCATCTGATGGCTCTCTGAGCCTGAGAGTTTTCTGTAAAGGGGGAAGAGAGCATCTACCTTCAGCAGGCTGTCACTCCGTCCTACCTGGGACGTGTCCCAGCTGCCGTCATGATGACGATCGCTGCCCCCTCTCATTGGACAGCAACGACTACACAGCACCACCAAACGGGGAAAGTGCCTTTCTGTGTTTTGACCTGTACTGACTGCTGTTGCATGAACGTTTTTGCAAGAACTCTGTAGACTTTTTTAAACAAACAAGTGAAAGGTGCTGGCATCACGGTAATGAGCCAACAGCCCCCGTGTGTGAAGAGGTGAGTGCTGCTGGCTTACCTGCATGGCTGTTGTGGCTGACCTGAGTTGCCAACTTAGGGCTTTGAATCCCTTAAAACTGAAATGGAGAGAGAAAGGATTCCGGCTCTGTCTAAAAGAGAATTGTTTATTCAACAAATATTTTCACTATTTCTTCTTTCTCATTCAGAGACCACTGACTTGAATGGTAAGGGCATTTCAGGGTGATGATGGGTAAAGGAAAGTAGCGTTCTATACGTTAACTCGGTGTGTTGCTGTAAAACCTTCTTGGCTCGGGGCAGGCTAGTCATGTAGTCATAAGTAGGTTATATGTATTAAACATTGCCCAATTAGTGGAAAAAGCGCATATGGATTTACTGTGTTGTAACCCAGAAGGGGACCATAGTTGAAAATATGGACAATTAATCACACATGACAAAATGACCAATGGTTATTTGAGGGAATGGTGTTCTGATTAATCTTGATTCTTTAACTTATAACCCAATTATCCCAGCCATCAGTGCTTTTAAGAGCACTGTTTTACTGTTATGGTTAGGTTAAAACCAATTCTGATTGGGAATTCCTGTTAGTAACACTTTAGTAAGTTTAAATCTGGATGAGTTTTAAAAATGTTTTAGTGAATCTAACAATCTGTTTCTTAGTAACTAAAAATAAGGAATTTCATATACATGCACCAAAGGTTAAGCATAGATAATTAGCTTGTGGTCAGAATTTGATTATGTTATTCAGCAAAATATCTTCTCTCTAGCAGCATTTTTGCACCAGAATTTCTCATTAAGAAGACCAGTTTGCTTAGGGAAGTTTTAAGCTACATCGGTATGTAATAATTTTCCAAGATTCCAAAGACTAGATAGTAGTTAATAAAACTCAAAGGAATATTCCGATTATCTTCAGACTAATGTTTATAATTATCCAGCAGACAACCAAGAGTTGATAGTATGTTGATTCCACAAATCTAATGGCAGAGAAAATACTTACAGGAGCCCAGAGGAAATAATACCTCCTAGGAATTTTGAATCTTTTTTACCCAGACATGTGGGTTGACGAGTTAACTCCAGAATGCCTGCTCAGAAGGGCAGCATTGCTTATAACTTATTGGAAGCTGAAGTGATAAAAAATACACTTAACAATAAAGTTTGACTGTTTTAACGGGCCCCATAGCTTTATTCGTGAGCATGTTGGAGCCCCATAAGCAGGGTGGTATAGGAGAAGAGGTCGTGGACAATTTCAGAGCAGGGTGTTTCTAGAGAGGCACCCCGCCATGTGGTATAGACACTTTACATATGCACTTGGCAATGGTCCTTTTCCATGTTGAAAGGAAGTTCATTATTTTGAGTGTACCACTCAAAGGTATGAGGTCAGATCATTTAACCTGATGAGAGTGAGTGAACTTAGAATCTTGAATGTCAGAGATAGTGCAGATCCTGTTAACTGTGTTTCTGGTATTGTTATTAAAATTAATTATAATTGCTGCAATAGTGTAGCCTCTTAACAGTTTCCAGCTCGATTTTGCTTTCATCACCCTATTTGAAACACATAATCCCTTAAAGTCTCTGCTGTGGCCTTATGTTTCTGAAGGTGCGCGGTGGGGGTTTTAGCCAGTTAACTTAGTTAAATAAGGCAAGGGGTCACTAAACAAATGTAGTTAATCATGCTAAAAAAAAAAAAAAGAAAAAAAGGTCACTTCCTAAGTGAAAAGGCTACATACTGCATGATTCCAACTATATGACGTTCTGGAAAAGACAAAACTATGGAGACAGTGAAAAGGTCAGTGGTTGGCAGAGGTTTGGAGGAAGGGGAGGATGAATAGTTGGAGCACAGAGGGTTTTTAGGGCAGTGAAAATACTCCGCACGGCACTATAATAGTGGATACATTTGTCCAAACCTGCGGGCACACAACACCAAGAGTAAACTCTGAGGTAAACTGTGGACTCTGGGGATAATGGTTAATGTAAGCTCATCAGTTGTAACAAATGGAGCACTTGGTAGGGGTCACTGATAATAGGGGGAAGCTATGCATGTATGTGGGTGCAGTGGGCATATGGGAAGTCTCTGTAGCTTCTGCTCAATTTTGCTGCGAACCTAAAACTGCTCTTAAAAAATAAGTCTTTAAAGTCTTTTACTACATAAAAAGAGGAACAAAGGAAATAACAACAAAAAACTGGTATTCTGTAGCTTCAGATTGCACGGGTTATATAGTTGACTAAACATACAGACACCAGGGGTGCCTGGGTGACTCAGTCAGTTAAGCCGGCAGCTCAGGTCTTGATCCCAGAGTCCCAGGACTGAGTCCTGGGATCAAGTCCCGCATGTGGCTCCCAGCTCAGCAGAGAGCCTGCTTCTCCCTCTGCCCCTCACCCCACTCGTGTTCTCTTTTTCTCTAATAAATAAATAAAATCTTTAAAAAAAAAAATAAACATGCAGACATCAAAACCCAGGAAAGTAACTTCAAAGGTGTACTTGTCTATCAATAATATATTGACTTCACATGTAAACATGATTTATTTTATATTTAGATTTCTTTGAATCTGAATAGTTGTGCCCAAGATATGTCTTCTTTTGGTATAAAATGCCTTTTTTTTTTTAAGATTTTATTTATTTTTATTTTGGTGAGAGAGAGAGCACAAGCTGGAGCCGGGGGTGGACAGAGGAAGAAGCAGGCTCCCCGTTGAGCAGGGAGCCCAATGTGGGACTGGGATCATGACCCGAGCCCAAGGCAGACGCTTAACCAACTGAGCCACCCACATACCCCCACATAAAATGCCTTTATTCCAAATTCGGGAGAACATGAACATGTCATTCCCTTTATTCTAAGTTGGCTGAATTTCTGGGGCTGGCTTGGGCCAGAAATGGAACCCCTAAAGTGGGCTCAGTTTTTTTCATCTCTTCCTTGTTCCTCAGAGGCTCCTCAGACAAAGGGGAATAATGGCCCCCATGTCCCTCTTCCACGTCTTGGAACAGAAAAACTGTCAGACTCACTGTCTTTTACGGAGTCCCACACAATTCATCAGGTTATACCGAAGAGTATGGCCTCCTTGTTGGGGATTCATGAAACGAGACAACTTCACGACACTATTTTTTTTTTTTTCTTTTTCGCTTTGAACCTAACTACCAAGATGTGCTTTTGGCTGCCAAAGTAGGAACCTCCAGGGTGGAGCGTCTTGAGCCTAGAACCAAGTGTTAATTAGTGGCATACAAAAGCTACTGCACAGTTCAGGTTTACCCTTCATTGCTGGCATTTGCTGGAACAATCATAATGAGGATGCCAGTGTCCATCCTGGAATACTGAGTACTTAAGACAGACGATGGGTAGGTTCTGTCACCAGGCTAATCAGCACATCAAGTCAACCTCATATGGAGCACACGGCTAATATGTGAACAAGTATTAATATGGCCTACACGGAATGTGACAACATTGAGAAATAGAGAGGCTGAACGCTTGCCTCCTTTTAAGACTTTGATATTCTCTACCTAAAAAAAAAAAAAAAAAAAAAAAAAAAAAAAAAAAAAATTCACATATAAAATGATGCATTCTCAAAGAAGCTGTGTCAACATGATAAAATAATGTATTTTCTAAGACCTGTGTGTCTTGACATCTCTTCCCTTAAAAATCACCATCATCCACGGAAAAATGGAACGTGACATATTTATAAATATCAGATTATATTCTTAACGTGTATATTTAGTTGGCTTGATTTGTTGGTTTTTTAAATATTAAATACTGGATGCGAATGCGTTGTAGTGTTAAGTTGTCAGGTTACTGTCGAGATTTCAAAAGCAATTCATAGGCTCTGAAAAGTTGCTCAAAGGGAGGACTGAGGCTGATTTTGGAGCAAAGTAATTACCGTCCCAGACACCCCCCGGGGCTGGTCCCACGGAGGTTTTAATTAGGTCCTAGTTGAATGGCAAAGATAATGCTTGTATCTGGTTGAAGGAGGTATGATGGTAAAAGGATTAGGCCCACTCCTCAGGGGATTTTAATAGGTTTCACATCTTTCATCAGCTGGTGCGTGCCAAGATTAGGATAAGAAAGAAAGGTGATTTCATGGGCAAATATCTAATTAAAATATTAATTTGCAGACAGCTAGCATACCTGACTCAGAGTTCAGGTGGTGGAGGAGAGTTCATCCCTTTATTGCCAAAGCATACATAAAACAGTCATTTTAACCCCAGTAAATGTAGAAAACTTTTATTCTAAAACACTATCTGTGAAAAAAAAAAAATTTTTTTTTACCATCTTTGATTATATCAGATCACTGATCATTTCTCATTGTAAACATTAATACCATGCTGACGTCAAGGTATTTTTGGTGATACCTATCTGTAGAATGCTGGATGATTTTAAAATCGAATTAGAGGACAGAGCAGGTCACACATTACTTTCCTGGGACTGAATTTTGTCTGAACTTCCAAGTGTTAGCGAAATTCAGGATGTCGTGCTCAGGCAACATCCAGAAAAGGGTTGTTACCGTATGTACAGGGTGTGAGAATGTGCACATATATACCTCCTCTTGGCTATCACAGAATTTGTTTTTACTCTTCTGAAACACAAACTGGAATTTTGAGTAATTACTTTATACCCAGGATATTCCCAATTGCTTTTTATTTTTTTCTTCTTAGCAGGTTTGGCACCATTCTCATATAGAAACGATGGCACATCTTTCTTGTAAACATCGGATAACGAGGTTGTCTGCTCACTAGCCATCATGTGCTAAGCCTGCTGATGTGCTCTGGCATTCGGGTGCGAAGGTCTGCCCAGGAACGCCTGCCCCGTGCTTGTCAGAGGCGGGACTCGTAGGTGGTGAGAATTACTTATTGCTGACTTGGGATGTCAACCAAGTTACTTAACCTCTCAGACCTACTTTATTTTTTTATTTTTTTATTTTTTTTAAAGATTTTATTTATTTATTTGACACAGAGAGAGGGACAGCGAGAGAGGGAACACAAGCAGGGGGAGAAGGAGAGGGAGCAGCAGGCTCCCCGCTGAGCAGGGAGCCCGATGCGGGGCTAGATCCCAGGACCCTGGGACCATGACCCGAGCCGAAGGCAGACGCTTTAACAACTGAGCCACCCAGGCGCCCCTCTTTTTTATTTTTAATAAGAAAAATACAAGCTGTCAGATATGTATAAGTGTATATAATATTACAACATATATAGCACATTGTAAAATAATCCTACATATATGCATCTGTATACACTAAATACTGAGGATGGTCATTTCAGAATGATGGAATTATGCATAGTTTGTATCTTCTGTGCATCCTTTGTATGCTCTGTTTTTTTTATAATGACCGTGTATCCCTTTGGTGACAAGGAAAAATGACCATTCAGAAGGAGTTTGCATTGATTTTCCTTTTATGAAAGAGGTTTCAGTGCAGTGACCAGACTGGTAACACTGCCCTGCTCCACCCCTGCTCTCCCCCACTCTGGATCTCCTTTACCAGGTCTTTCTCTTGTCACTCATTTATTTTGTGTAGCGCTTCCTGCCTAGGGACACACGTCCTGCCCGGAGTGCCATCTATAACATAGCAAGGCCCCACCAGAGCCAGACCCTTTGTCATTGACTTCGCCTCACTGATTTATTCCAAGTGCTAGAATGCTGCCCGGACACACGGAGGCTTTCAATAAATATTTGTTGAACAAATAAATGAACTTTAATGGCTCCTGCCCAAAAGGAGTAGGAGGGGGTAGAGTGGACTAAGAAATAACACTATATTCATGTTCATTCACACTTCTCCCAACAGTTTGCTGTAGTTTTTCCAGCCCCATGGAAAATTCTGTTTTTTTTGTCAAAGGGGGAGATGGACGTGCCCTTTCGTCTTTGTTTTCCTCTCTAGGTAATCCATACAAGACTTCCAAACTGCAAAGCACATTGATGTTATCTTGACCCATGTTTGTAACTGATTAAAAATAGATAGGATTGTATCTCCCATGCTTGTGTTCTAGAGATAGCCTTGGGACAAAATGATGGGCTAAGGTGTGGAAAGTGCTTTAAAGTGATTCAGGGCTACCTGGTAGCAACACCCAATGCCTGTATTACTAATACTACTTTCGTGAGAAAAGTGTGACTGGGAAGTTGAGTAGCTCTCTTTTTATCAGAAGAATTCTAGAATAATTTAGGAGAAAAATCTTATTGTCAGGTTCATTCAAGTCAAAGAAGGATGTAGTGAGAAGAATATATATATATATATATATATAACTTATTTTATGTTTAATAAAAAATTTTATAGGTATAGATGTATGTAAGAAGCATATATATATGTATATTTTAAGATAGATAATAGTTTGCAGAGTTGTCATTGTCATTAAATAATACAGATGTTCTGCAAATCATGAGCTCCTGATTTGGAAAATCTATACATGTCCATGATTCACTGCATGTACCCTCTAGGTCTCAATTCAGGAAATCCACAGTGCTGTGCAGGCCATGGTGTCATTTGGTGGCCAGAATATGGGGCAATATTAACTACCTTTCTTCTGTCAAAACAGTCATGCAATAATACTGCCCCTTTTCCTTATCTTGATTGAGCCCTCGTAGGTAGTGTCTCTCCCGCTCGCCTCTGTCTCTCTCTGCCTCTGTCTCTCTCTGCCTCTGTCCCTCTCTGCCTCTGTCCCTCTCTGCCTCTGTCTCTCTCTGCCTCTGTCCCTCTCTGCCTCTGTCCCTCTCTCTCATGCACACATGGGCACACACACTCCTTTACTTCATCTTCTCCTTTACCTCAGTCTTCCAGATTTTGCTTTTTCCCTAAATAAAACCTCTTTCAACCTCTTTCCACATCATTCATGATCCAGACAAGGGTTCTGATCATGTCACAGTGCTATAATGCCACCGCACATATTTTAAGAAGAAGGAAATTCATGCATTTTCATATTAAATTTGTTACAACAAAGAGCTACTATAAGTCTCTAAAGTGCTCATCTGGAAGCTGAAGATTAGGGAGAGGGAGAATTTTACTTCCTACTTTCTACTGTTTTAATGGTTTGACTTGTTTATTTTACATTGCCCGTATGTTAACTTTCATAACATTTTTGCTTTTTTTTTTGTAAGTTATCCATACGGTGGTAGGGTTGATAGAAACTGTTGTTTTTCAATTATAAATACACAAGATTTCAGTTATAGATTAAAACCAGCACTCTGGGCCAGCCTGAGCATAGGATCACCATTTACAAGGTCATTATCCCTTTCATATTCCTGGCTTACAGCCACTGGTTTACAGATAAACTTTTGGATCACAACCTGTTTGTAAACTGTAAAGAATGACATTGATGAAAATAAACCATTTTTCAAATTTTAGTATGGAGACTTTCTGGATTACCTAGTGTCTAAACAGGAAGTAACATATTATGGAAGTTGTGTACAGCTCCACTTCCTAGTTCTAGACTCTGCAAGCAAATAGTCATCTCCCCATAGTGTGGTACCTACATCGTTCAGCATGCCAGAAGCTTTGTTTAATAAGCAGAGACTACTTGACCATGGAAAGCAAATATTATATAAACAATATATCCTGTGTATACCAAATGTTTAGTATGTTTTACATAATATACATAGTAAGCACACATTGTACTATATATTTTACATGATACATAGTAAACATTATATTATACCTGCATTTTCCAAACTTAAATATGTTGTCCTTCCTTTCCCATAGTGAAACTTTAATCATCTCTTCATTCCTTCTTAAAATGATGTGAGTATATAATTAAATAACAATAGTAATCATTTCCCTGCCATCTGAAATAGCGGCTTTATTCAGCTTGTCTGACTGCACAAAATTTGCTGCTAATACTGAGCACATATTTCATGATTCAAGATACACAGATACAGTATAGGATCGGTGGTTCTGCTCCAGTCCTGCACTAGGGCCATTGGCTATGGATATGGTAGGATTTTTTTTTTTTTTATTTCCTTTAGTGAACCAAGCTCTGGTTTATTTGTTTGTTTGAATATATAGCTAAGGAGTGTTTTGCAGCCACAATGATAAAATACACACACACTCCCTCTCCACCTTCCCCCCCAACCCCCGCCACCACGCAGGGATGGGGGAGGGGCTGGTGGTCTCCGTGCACCTGAACCTCTCACCATCGGTTTTTCCCATTGACAGCAACTTTGTTTTAGCAGCAAAAGTGCATTGTCCCCTATACATCCACTGAAGAAGAGTAGTTCTTCCTACCTTATTAAAAGGATATATTATTATTAAAGAGAGAAAAAAATCTAGATTCAGGTTTATAGTGCCTACCCTGTGCTTCTTTCATTAAAAAAAAAAAAAGAGGAAATGTTTACATCAGTTTAATAGGCATTAGCTTTATTTTTCAAAACATTCTGTTTTAAAGCACAATAGGCTTTGCAGTTGTTTATAAATTTGAGGTATTCATCAGTGTGAAATAATTGTTTATTTCCTTTCCTTATTTCCTCTTATCGGAAAAAAAAAATACATTTGGTCTCCAGGCAAGATAAAATCCACTTTGCTAAGTTATTTGTCAGTTTTTATAAAGTGAGTTTAATACCACTGGGGCAGAGGTTTAGAATAGTTGCAGGATTAGCAAGGGAATGTGACATAGAATGTTTTTTTTTAGGTCATGGTGGTGTATTTGGTAAACTGTCATGCATTTATCTTATCCTTGTTTAACCACAGAGCAGAAAGTGAGCCCTCCCTGTGTTGTTCCATTCATATTACTCTGCACTCATTCAGAAGTCTGACACTTCCTTTGCCTGGCAGATTAAAGGGGCAGTGTGGCATCTTTTGATGATTTGTAAAACAGCTTTCTTAGTCCAAGCTCCTTAGGGGATGCTAGCCACTCAGGAGATGAACTGCTAGTCATCTGCTCTGAAATTAACCAGAAACTTGGTCTTATTTTCCTTCTTAACAAGTTTTCTTAAAATCTTAAAGGTTTCCCACCCTGCCACCCCCCACAGACCCCTCTGATTTTTAGTGTGGATCAGGGGAAGAAAGGAAATATGAAACCATTAAAAAAAAAAAAAAAAGCCCTAAAGAAAAGGAAATACGAGAAACAATGAAAAACACAGAATTGTGCTTTTTCTCTCTGGGATAGTCTAGCAATACGTGTTAGATTGTGGTGTTGAACCTTTAATCCTGTGGGTTATCTGTCATCCCATTATATATTATCTTCTCTCTTATGAGAAAAGCAGTGTTTATTATCACAGGTGACAAAACACAGCAATAAAAAACAAGCAGAGAGGTTACATTTAACTACTTTAAACAGGTTTCATATTTGCTTTTTTTGCTTTCATTCCCAAACGAGAAGGCTGTGAACAGAGTGAGTGAACACAGACTCTCAGGTGCACATCACCTAGACAGGCCAGGTGAACAGGTGCTGAGCCAATGAAAAGATAAACATGACGTCATTCTTGGTGATAATTTAGCAGATAGCTAAAGAAAGAATTTAGAAATGCCATTGTGCCACTGTTCAAATATTTACTAATTGAACCGGGAAAGGAAAAAATGGTAGTCTCTTCATGTAGAATTTCTTGTCCCTTTCCTTCTTTAAACAGCATCTCAAAGGTCCAAGAGAAGGGGGTTGTTTATCTAAGAAAGAAATATGAGCCTTGACCATTGAGTTTTTCAGGTATCCTAACTGTGGGCTTCATTAAGCAAATGCAATTTAACAATCTTGCATTTGGCAAAACATTGTTCCAGGTTTCTTGACTATTTATTTTAAGAGAGGATGTACCAGTCGGGCAGATTAGGATGTTTACTATGTATGATGTATCTTTCATCTCTCGCTGTGGCTATTAGCCCTGGCATAACCACAGTGTGGACGTAGGGAGGTGGTTCAGCGTGAGCATGACAATTTAAAATTAAATAAGATGTCAGAGTGAGCAGGCATTTAGGATGCAGTTTGTCTTCCACGTATTTTGTCTTCCAAGTATTTGAACCTGTGTTGCTGTGTACTTTTTATAAAAGTACATCTGTGAATAAACAGCTTCTTTTTATGCACATGTATGAATTATTGAAGATTTTAAAAGTGCACACCCCAGGGACCTTCTTTGGAAAAGAGGAAAACCTGGGGGAGAATTTGCCCAGAAGGGCCAGTGCCTTCAGAGATAATTAGTAATGAGCTGAGTATTACACAGCAGGCCTTCCTGGTGGGCATTTGTTGTTTTCTGTGTCTGCATTGCAGCAGCTACTCTGGTCTCAGCGAACGCAGTGCTGAGCAGGCGCTCATTCATTCCGGCTTAGACGCCAGTCGTAACTTGGTCCTTCCTCTCTGAAGAGGACAGCTAATGAGAAACACAGATTGGGAGACATGATCTATTCTAAGATTAAGATAAAGTATCCTAACAAAGTTTATGGGGAAATGAAAGGCTGAAAATTCTTTCTGGGGCGAGGTCTTGAATGAAGTGAATTAGCTTGGTAAATAGTACCTTCTCTACTGTGTAAGCACTGTGGTATACTGTCATTATAATATTTAATGATTAATCTATTGCCACAATTTAAGCCTCCTTTAGAATATACATATATATATATATATATATATATATATATATATATATATAGTCCACATCAAGAAAAATTTCAGGGAGACTGGGTTTTGTAGAAATAGCCCCCACATGTACATGAGGAAAATGATCACTTGTGAAAGAAAAACTGAGCTTTCAATATCCTGTTTGGGTTAAACCCCCTCTGAAATGTCTGTGAAACTGTGTATCATCATAACCCCGCGAACATCTCGTCACGGCAGAGCTGCAGCAAATGCCCTGCGCACCCGTCCCACGTGGGGCGACCTTCACAGCCTGCGGCTTCAGCTGAGGGGCTGGGTGCCGGACATACCCTCAGACCCTTGCAAAACTTACCCCATTTACAAAATGACAAACCCTTCAGGGTAAAGCCCTCAGGTTCTGAGAAACGCAAAGTCTGCTTTATTAAATTTCCTTCCATTTACCAAGAGTCGCAGTCTATTTTAGTAAATAAATTCAGGAAATTGGTAAAGCACTTTACTCCATCCGTTATGTCTCAGTAATTAGCATGATTGTCACGTTTTTCCTGGCTCCTGGCTCCGGCACCGCTGTTGCTTACAGCTTCCCCCAACCCCGCTTGCCTGCAACCAGTTTATAACATCCCTGGTAACGGGTGTTACTGAGTTTAAACCACTTACACAAACAACACAGCCTACACGTTTTGCAGAGAAGTGCACTTTCTCTACTTTATTAAATAAAGATTCCGAACTCGGAGATCTCTTTCTCTCTGGATTCTGGCATTCTTCTCAAATAATCCTTTTCACTTTCCACCCAGGACTACTTTACACCCTGGGATAGAATAAAAGAAATGATAATTCATTCGAAGGTATTAGCCACCATCTATCTCTCTCCTGTGCTCAATGCCTTTGGTTGTTAAAACCGAGCTGATCTTACTGGCTTCAACAGTTGTTCACCAAATAAAAATGATTTTTTTTCCTACCTTCATTAGCCACTGAGTGTTGTTTTCCATGATGTTCTCTAGCACTTGCAGCCTCTGCACCGAGTCATCGTAATCTAGTGGTGCGTCCCTCTGCACGGCGTTGGGCACGTAGGAGCTAGAAGAGCGACAGTTGTCTGTCTCTGGCAGGAGGAAAGTGTAGCTGCAGGCTCCGTGCTGAACCTGATACTGCCTTCTCCCGACGCTGTCCATGCTTCTCCGAAAGTTGTTATAGGCTGCGGCTAGGACAAGATCACAGCTCAAAGTAAAGAAAACAATCTGCCACATTCTTTCTTTCTTTTGGTAATAAACCAGCAGCTTAGCAAACTCGAAGGCACATGGGAATCCCGGTCCTAAGCTGCCCTCTCAGATGCGGGGCTCTGCGGCCATGGTTTAAGGACCATCAGTGGGAGTCTCTTCCCTCCCTTTCCAGCAGGAACTTGATTGTTAATGCTGTCTTCCCTCCGGTGGGTCGGTCCTGCAAGTGAACTGTCAGATGGCAGTAGAAAGAATAACCCTGCTCACTCCTGAGGGCTGTATTCACTTTACAGACCGGTGTTAATGCTGCTTTGTTTCTCTTCCTCCAGATTCTGCGGTGTCAGGATCCGAATCAATCACTTTCCTTTCCTTATATGATAAGTTGATAAGAGCAGCCAGACATGTGTAGCAAGCTGCTCCGCCCTCCTGGCATGTCTGTTATCTTCCTGTAGGGGGGTCACTAGCCAGGCAACAGGAAAAATCCGAGCATGATGTGTGCTGTTCAACCAGGGCTATATGCTGCAGAAACCCTCTGGGAAAAACTGATCAGTTACAGGACCCCTGAGTGTTTCAGAGGCACCACCCTAATTGAGCATTTCCTAGAGAGAGCAGCGGTCTCTCATGTCTGAGACTGATCTCACATTGCTTAGCTGGTAAAATATCTGGGGTAATAACTTTAAAGTACAATGAAAGTTCCTGTTTTTTCCTTTAGGAATAAAAATACTACAAATATGTCAGGACTTTGGTTTATTTTTGTTATTACAAACAAAGAGGAAGAAGTCTTGTAAACTCTCTGCCTTTTCATATGGAAAACAGTTTTCATGGGTATTTCTTGATTTTTGAACTATTAGCTACATACACAAAATTCTCACTTATAAAAGCATTGGAGAGGAAGATCACACTTTATTAAATTGTGTTGGGAAAACCAGTTTCTGAGCTCTGACACTTCATCTCTTATACAAAATATCCACTTCAATATTCAAAGTAAAATATACAGGACAGATTAATGGTCCATCAAATTACAATACGCAGAGAAATCAGAATTTAGATAAGAGGATGGTGAGGGAGGAACACACACTTTTTCTCTTTCAGATCAGGATTTGCTCAAATCCCATCATTTTGTAATTTTCTCTTTCCAGGATCAGTCAAATCCGCCCCACTCTGTGTCTCACGTAGGCACATCACCTCTCTTTCTTCATTGAGCTTGACTCTCCTTATCTGTAAAATTCCAGGGTTGCATTAACTCCCAAGATTTTTCTATTTCAATTCTATGGCTCTGTCAGTCCCCTGGGTGACTTCCTTTAATAACTAAAACTTAATACTTTAGGGATTAACAGTATGCTAACCAGCCAGAGTGTGCATGGGGAAAAGCCTTGGAATCTTAGCCACGGTCTGTTTGTATTTCAGGGCACAGGCTCTGTTCTTCCTGGTCAGTGGAAGCATATCTGCACCCTGACTTGTCGGACCATTCTACCCATGAAAGTCAGAGTCAGTCTAAATCATGCACGAGCAGCTTGCAGAGCATTCCAGAATTCTGATTTTAATTCTTGGGTGCTCATGGAATTTGTGTAGTGAATTCTGTTTTCCTGGAACCTGTGTTTTCAAGAGACCTAATTAGACCTTTAAAAACATCCCTCCTGTGCATGGACTGGCTCCCAGGTTACTTCTAGAGCCGGGATTCTTAACCTGAGCTCTATTCAAGGCGTCCATGAACCTCAGCATAAAATATGCCTTCATTCTTCACCAAACTGTAACTGAAATATAGCCTCTTCTTTAACTATGGTTATAGGTCATAAGCAACAGTGGTCAATGTCTGTGGCTTTTTCATCAGTAGAAACTGTAGTTGATTTTGTTACAGTGTCTCAAGCTGTCGGTGGCAGTCAGCACTACGTTGTCATCAGACTCACCCCCAGATCTTGTTACTTAATGTCCAAATAAAGCCGCACATGTCATTTTCTGAGAAGGGGTTCATAGACTTGGCCAGACTCCCAGAGAGTTCTGTCACTTGCTAGCACTTGTGCTCAGGGAGGGTCCTAGAGCAGAAGAGGTTGATTCCACCCTGATTCTGGTCCGTGGTTTCCACTGAAGAAGGAAATTAAAGAAAATGCGCCCATTCACACTAGTAACTGTAGGGGGAGGCGTGTAGGCTCGGAAGACGAGCCCTGGGTTTGAAGATTCTAACTTCTCTAAGCCTCAGCTCACTTGGAAGACAAAATGATTCTTTCTCTGTAGTGCCTTCTAGGATTGAAATGATACAGACTAGTCATGTCCGAATATTCCTTTCTTTGTCAGTACTTTCTGTTGGATGGGAAGCACCTCTGCCACCATCAAGTATTGCAACTGTGTTACTATCCTCTCAATGGGAAGCCGGTCTAAGGGTATTCCCCATTTGAAAAATCATTCATCTGCCTTCCAGGCAAGTGGGGTGGTTTTAAAAAGTAGCTGCAGGAATAGGTCGTACAGCAAGTACTTCTAGTCTGCTGGTTTGTATCAGGCCCTCTGCTGGGTACTGGGGATGGATAATGCGCTTTGCCCTTTAGACGAGAATGAGGGAGACCCATAAACTAATAGGGCGGGGTAAGAGGAGGGATTGGGGGGCATCCAGAGGGAGATGCTGCTGCCGAGGCACTGATCCCCCAGGCGGTGACATGGGTGCTTTCTTATCTGTCCCTTCAAGGTCAGAACGTGCACCGAGCAGCTCTTTGTAGGTCCTAAATGGAAATTATTACCGGAGAGTTGCGGGGAAGCTCTGCTTAGACCAGGGGATGGCGAACTATTTCTGTAAAGGGTCAGATAGTCAGATAGCCTGATGTTGGAGGCTCTGCGGGCCATCCCGTCTCTGTCATGGCTACTCAACTCTGCCCTAGTAGCATAACAGTGGCCGTGGACAGTCCATGGATGGGGGAGGGTGACTGTGTTCCAGCCAAGCTTTATTTGTGGACCCTGAAATGTGAATTTCAACCATTTAAAGATGTAAAAATCGTTCTTAGCTCCCTGGCCATTTAAACCAGACCAAGGGCTGCCGTTTGCTGGCCCCTGAGTTAGAACCTAACGGAGTCTGCCGGGGTGGGGATGGGACATGGGGAGTGAGGCCATTCTAAAGGCACAGCCAATGTAAACAAGCAGTTCTCCCCTGTCTCAGATCGCAGCATGGCTTCTTAAAGAATTGAGAAGCACGGGACCAGCCAGGAAGAAGGGACTTGCGAAAGGGGCAGGAACCTTTGACCAAAAGAAAGCGCCACTTTGAAGCTGGATCTATAATGCAAGGCCGGGAAGCCATGCTTAGAAACCAGACTCTGGTGTAAAGCGGATGTCACGGGTCCCACCATGGGCAACACACGAGAGCGGTGGGGGCCTTCTTGGCGTCAGAGCTGCCCACAGGACTGTAAGAGTCCATCAGGGAGCAAATGAGGAGAGGATCTGCAAGGCCCCTGCAGTAACTTAGGGGAGCCAGTAGGAGGCCCTAGAAGGAAGAGGCAGAGCTGGTTGGGGAGCCTCCTGAAGGAACGGGAGCAACAGGTAACCCTCCTGTCCTCCGCCACAGAGGGGCCCATGGGGGTGGTCCGCTGGCCGCTGTGTGACCACTCCTGCCCCAGCCCAGATTCCCATCCACTCTGAACGAGACCTGACTGTGCTGCTCAGAACTGTTGTTAACTGTCCATTTTCAAAGAGAATGCTGAGTTTTCTTCAGTGCCCTGCCGATGGGATAGCAAAGGCAGATGAAGCTATGAGATGAGAAATATTATTACAGCCTTCCCAAAAGCTGCCTTCCTGCCCAACCATTTTTTTTTCCTAACAGTTCTGCCGGACAGCTGTGCATGGTATTATTTATTTTCTTAATAATGTTTGTTTTCTCCCCCATACTGTATGTCATCAGCTGAAATTTTGGAGGCTCCCATTTATTTTCAGTAGAACTGTCTAAAGCTCTCCTTGCACTTTGCTATACAACAAGGGAAATCATGTTTGATGGCACCAAAGAAACCGCCATGTTTACCTATTGCTGAAAGAGGTCAGCATGACAAAACTCTGACCATGCTTCATTTTGGCCTGTGGAACAAAAGCTCTAATGTGTGGGAAATGCCAGAGGATCTCCCATTGTTCGTGGCCTCAATGTCCCCTCCCAAAATGTAGGTCCGTGTAGATGGACATCCACTCCTGTCTGGATCATGAAATCTGACCTACCACAATCTTCGAGAGGCCCAGGTCACCCAGAGCCATCTCAGAGGATCTCAGACATTAGGCTCTGTTTGAATGATGTCTCAGGAACCCTAAAACCAAAAAAAAAAAAAAAAAGATACAAGCTTTGGAACAGCGCAAAGTGGGGCTGCCCCCAAGCCACGGATTACCAAACAGAATTTTTGAGTCGGCCTATGTGATCTCTGTTGTAGAGTTGAGCCAGTTTAATATTCAGGATTTAACTGGATGGTTAAATTGTTGGACAAATCAAGGGATGGAAGTGGGACAGACTAGTCCAGGGAGAGGGGGGAGTGTAGCTTTCTGAACTGTTAAAATCCCAGTAGGTGAACCTGGCAGATGTCTGCTCTGAGAAGCCCATCCCTGATTGGAAAACACATGGAAAGTCCTCAGGTACTAAGAGGCACATGGATCTCCCACATCTGCTGACCCTTTGAGCTTAAGGCTTCAGCTGTCCCGTCCGCCCAGACCCTCCAGAGCCATCTCATGCCCGCTCTGCTCACCACCACCCAGAGCAGAACACTTTGGTCCCAGCACTGCCTGCCCCCTGGGGCAGGCTCACTTGGCCAGTGTGGCCTTAATTTTTGGAAAGTTGCTATGTTGCTATAGGAGGGACTTGCGGAACTGAAATACCCTAATAAATGAAGCTGGGGACACTCTGTTTCGATTTGTGGCCATTTGTAGACGGACAGGCACACTCAAGACACTCGGGCGCCTGCCTGGCATGCTGGAGCTAGGAGCAGCTTTGGAGACATTTGTCCATCTCCCTCCCTCTCCCTGGCTTTTTAAAAATTGGCTAAATATAATCAGTCAACATGTTTATGTACAATTTAATGTTCAGTGCACGGGGAAAACCATTAGAAAGTTCAGCAGACATAAAATTGTTGTTAGAGAAAGTTATTTTACTTTTATTTCCAAATTGTAAATAGTAATGAATGAGAGCTAAAGATGAAGCCACACTGGAAGGAAGGGAGGAGGAGAGGGAGGGAGGGAAGGAAATCAGCATCTCACCTTTCCAAAAGCAGGCTCCCTCTATAGTGATTTCTTTATAAGTTTCCCGGAAGATGTCTGTTTCTACTTGGTTTCAATATATGTTGAATTGAACTTTATCTACAAATGGAATCTAGAGCCATGTGCAAAAACTTTAGTGATGCCTCTCTCTGGAGTTGCTAATCATGTTGAACTACCATTAAATCTTGAACCTGGCAGGTGAAAGATAATTCCCAGCCATGAGATTTGGGAAAAAAAAAAAAAAAAAAAAAAAATTAAGAGCCAAAGAAAAAGCCCCTTCAAGTTACCATAAAGACAGAAGGAAAAGAAAAGCGTAACTATGAACACACACACACACACACACACCCACACCCACCCACCCACCCACCCCTTGGAAGATAAGTCTTGCCCCCAGGATAGCCAAGGAAATCAATGCTCAGTGAAGTGAGGTGATAAGAATCCCATCAACTCTGATTGACTTATTTCACTTAGCATAATACCCTCTAGTTCCATCCACCTTGTTGCAAATAGTGATTAACATAACATAATAAAATAAAATTAAAAAAAAAAAAGAATCCCATCAGCCCAGTGTGTCTCTGGGCCTTTCTCCTCCATTAATGGTGACGAATTTAAGGAGAATTTAAAGCAACTATTTTTTACCCTGATTTTAATATGGCAAAACTTTAACACCTTCGGAGGGCCATTTCATACTGGCGGTCACCCCTGTGCAGCACAGATACACATCCCCAGTGACGGACTCCATCTCACTGCCAGAGACTTGCAGCCTTTGGTCATCTTGAGCTGGAACTCCTGGGTCGTGTGTGGAGCCCACCAGGTGCCCGCTTCGGTATCCTGGACCTCTGGGTCCGGGAGCAGGGGAGGTCCTCTCAGAAGTGCACACATCAGTGCAGACTTAAAAAATCAAATTGTGTGAACTAGCTTAGGATAGACTCTCTGGAAATCCCACCGATTCTCTAACTGCGTCAGTTAAGCTTTATATATACATTCTAGCTACATTCTCAATTTCCTGGCTTTACCAACTGTTGATTTCTCCCTTCTTTGCCTCTTTAGTTTCATCAAATGTAGATAGAAGAGGGTGACTTACCTTGTAGAATACACGGTTCTGAAATGAGGTGTGATGCCTAGTTAGCACAATTTCCTGTCCAATTAAATATAGGTAGCATGTGACATAAAATAGCTGGTCCATTATATTTAGAGAACAATTAAATGCCCCCCACTTAGAATGGGGGCATTGGCTACATAGAATTCACCTTTGTGGAAGGTGAGGAAATGTATATTTTGTTAAAATAAGGCTCTGCCTGCCGGAGGAGGAGAAAAAGCCCTTTGCCAGATGTGTTTTCAGGCAATTTCCTTTCCTGGGAAACAGCCATTTCCCCTGCATTACCAGACCTGTTTTCATTCGCAGAACAGAGGGAGTAAGTGCTGGGACCAAAGGGCAGAGGCCCAGATAACATCAGCCTTATCTGTGACGATTACCTGTCTTCTGGCAGCTGCACCACTTCTGTTCAGTGGAGGGGCTGCAGAGGCTCTTGGGGGGGGGGGTTATACCGATGGAAAAATCAGACTTAATCATAGCAGAAAAATCTCTTTCACGTGACTCTCAGGTCACTGTCGTTCTTACTCAGCTTAGCTCAATTAAAAAGGTACCAAATACTCATTCCTTCTAGCTTACTGGAGTATTTGCTATGAAATGCCATCCGGAAGACATTTAGAGAGGACAGATAGTTTTTTAAGGAAACTTAAAAGATTCTGAATCTTTTATAGTCTGCACTGCCGTGAACCAGCATAGCATCTGCTAAGGAATGCTGATTTTTTTAAAGCCACATCGTCCATTATAGGTAGCTTTAAAGATTGAAGAGAAAAAGCTTTCTATTTATTAGAACCTTGGAAAATATCCAAGTAACTATTTTTTTTAAGATTTCATCATAAATTCCCTGAATTTTTAGGAATATTTTAGTTTATATAATTCTCCTGTTATATAAAGTTATCTCAAATGCTGTTTGATTTTATAAATATTTTCATTCTCTAATATTTTTATGGAGTATTTTATCTTCTCATCAAAAAAAAAATTGCCCAAAAGGTCAAGATACAAGTCAAAACTTTAAAAAGGCAGTGGATGAAATTCTAAAACAGTAGATGAGTGCATTAGCCTGATAATATTTTTGCCAGTAATTCTGTGTCCTGTTTTCTCCCCATAGAAAAAAAAAATGCTAAACATTTTCTTTCAGTTGATTTATGTCAATGATTACTCTTATACCCGTGACCAATATAAAGTCAATAGACTCTTTCCTTTGACTAACACAATGGTTCATTAGAGGTTTTGAGGTGGGCTTATAATTTTTGTATTAAATGCTCCTAAATTCATTTAAACAATGTTTTTAGAGAATTCAAATTCTTTGCTCGTGGGAAATGTGCCCGGTCTCTTTGTCATAACCATTCTACTAAAGGAGTATATAAATTTCTCTCAGAATGAATTTTCCTTTGAAAGTGGCTTAATGCCATCTTGATTAATCTTTGTTTAATCTAAATTTATAAAATTTTTATCTTAATTATGAGAAACCTTTTAAAATAAGAGATAAAAATGTCATATGTGCTATTTACATGAAGATATATTATCTCTCTTGGTTATAGGTTAACATAAATAAATTTGCTTATGTCAGAGAAGTAAAAAAAATAAAAAGCACATGACCCCCCTTTTGGTATTCCTGTCTGCCTGACTGACTTGATATAAAAAAATCTTCCTGTGGGAAATTAGGCTTGATTATGGAGTTGTAAGTATAAAAACTCATTTTTGAAGAATTATATATAGTTTCTAAAGAATTACATTAGAAATATAACAAATAGTTATGCATAAAAGGAAGCAGTTTGCATTAAAGTGTATAAAAATAACTCCATGCCATTCTTGTTCCTTGGTCAACTTAAGTATGGTTGTCAACTGATGATTTAATTCTCTCCTAATAATATGATATGTATATGCTCCACTTTTTGTCTCAAACACTATCTCAGTTTCTTTGGTGTTCTATTAATATTCCCAAAATGTTTTATTTCAAGGAAAGTGTCTAAATTCAAAGAAAGACTGATACAAAAGAAAAAAAAATGAAAGGAAGTAAATTGTACAAAGCCTGTAAAGAGAGGACATTTATAGCGGCAGTAAGATACCTAATTCCTGGGGCACCTGGGTGGCTCAGTTGGTTAAGCAACTGCCTTCGGCTCAGGTCATGATCCTGGAGTCCCGAGATTGAGTCCCGCATCGGGCTCCCTACTCAGTGGGGGGTCTGCTTCTCCCTCTGACCCTCCCCTGTCTCATGCTCTCTCTCTCTATCTCATTCTCTCTCTCAAATAAATAAATAAAATCTTAATTTAAAAAAAGATACTTATTTCCTGGCATCTGTTTCCCTCAAAAAAATTATATATATATATAATATATATATATAACTATATATATATAAGCAGTGGTTTATGAAAGTCCTAACACTCTTCTAGTAGAATATTTGCACAAAAAGAAATACTTACTTTCCCCCAAAATCCTGATGCATATTTCAGTGATCTTTTTTATTTATAGGTCAAAAAGTCTTGCTTGACTACAATAAAGATTAAAACAGATACCTGCTAGAGATGGTACCTGTATGGGAATACAGGTACCACATCCACTGGTAGTACTCACCCGCTCCCTCTGCTGGCCTCGTGACAGATAACAGGCAAAACCATCCATGTTTTATTACAGTCCCTAATAGAAATGACACAATCAATTAAGGGCATAAATCAGTAGCAGTTAATATACAACCTGGAATGCTTTCATTATAGTTTGAATGCAAGAGAACACCACACCATATGCAGAAGTTTAACACCTACTTACACGTGTGTGTGTGTGTGTTGTGTGCATGCACACACACACAGTGAAAAATATTTTTCAGCATCTGTTTATCACATACAGAGCTAGAAGCTATTTTAGTATCTTCTGGTGATCAGGTTTCTGCCGAAATGAGCTTGTGCCAGAGCAACAGTGAAAAAACTGGGATTTTGTGCTGTCTCTGTAAGGGGTGAGTTTAGAGACCTGATCCTTGCAGCAGTTTTTCTACAGTCTGCTGAGATAGATCCGCATTCTGTCACGCAGGGACAGAGCTGTGACACCTGCCCTGGTGGCTCTGGGTAGTTCCAAGCAGGAGCACTGCACATGGGAAGGCTCCTGACTAGAGATGCGGTCTGACTCAACAGCCAAGAGTACTTTCAGTGATTGTCTGATCCACATGTTTCACTTATTTAGAAAAGAATCTTGTGGGGCGCCTGGGTGGCTCAGTCAGTGAAGCGTCTGCCTTCAGCTCAGGTCAGGATCCCAGGGTCCTGGGATTGAGCCCCATGTCAGGCTTCCGGCTCAGCGGGAAGCCCGCTTCTCTCTCTCCCTGCTGCTCCCCCTGCTTGTGCGTGCGCTCTCTCTCTCTCTCTCTGTCAAGTAAATAAAATCTTAAAAAAAAAGAAAATCTCATTCCTTCTCCAAAATAGAGATCAAAAGTGAAGGGAGTGATATTCCAAGCCAAGAAAGAGCATGTGTAGTAAGTATGAGACCAGAGAACTGAAGAGGAATTATGTGATTCAGCAGAGTTCAGGGAAGGTGTGAACTTGGAGGTCCCACCCGGAATCAGCTCCTGAGGAGTCGGGCTCAGGCATTCGGATTTTACCCTGACAGAACCTGGAGCCACGGGATGTGTTTTCCAAAGAGGGAGTAGACTCATCTGATTTTGAAAGGCCCCTGCAGTGCCCGGTGGAAGAGAGGCTGGAAGAGAGTGAGATGAGAAACTGCACAGCCAAGCAGCTCAGATGTTACGGAGCCTGAACTGGAACATCACTGTGGAGCTCGAGAATACTTGATAGGGACAGTCAGTAGGAATTCTCGATTGAGGGGCTGTGGGGGTTCTGGAATGGGATTGGTTTGCTATTGGCATTGACTCTTCCACTTAAAACAACTAAAAATGCGGGGCGCCTGGGTGGCTCAGTCGTTGAGCCTCTGCCTTCGGCTCAGGTCATGATCCCAGGGTCCTGGGATCAAGCCCCACATCGGGCTCCCTGCTCGGCGGGGAGCCTGCTTCTCCCTCTGCCTCTGCCTCTCTCTCTGTCTCTCATGAATAAATAAATAAAATCTTTAAAAAAAATAAATCAACTAAAAATGCTGGGTAAAATCATCTAAAAACCATTAAAAAGGCATCGGCAAAATGACAAGATAATAGAAAATATCAGACCCAAATTTAAGTGGAGCCACAGATCAAAGGAATCAAGTGGAATATTCAACAGATTTGCCCTCAAAGCATTTGGCAAATGGCAAACCTGAACCTCCCTTTTCAGGGCCCAGACGGTGGGGTGAGGAGATAAAGGCTCTGCCAGGGGAGAGTTTGAGAGGCACCCCCTCCATGAAGGTAGGGCCCCAGGGACTCTACTTGCAGTGCCTGGGGCAGAAGGTAATCTGTCCGTGCTGCCTGACAGTAAACAGAAAGGGGGAGCCCGTCCCTGAGGATCATAACCACAGGAGCACCCTTTTTAGTCTTACAGAGCAAATTAGGTGGTTGAAAAAAAACTCAAGTCATGCTAAATTTTTCCAAAGTGGTCCCAGGCTACTGCTATCAACCCCTCCCTACCACATGCACGCCCCCAGTTTTGTAGCAAAAATGAATCCTTTCCGAAAGAATGCACCTTCATGGGGCACCTGGGTGGCTCAGTCGGTGAAGCATCTGTCTTCGGCTCAGGTCATGATCCCAGGGTCCTGGGATCGAGTTCCGCATCGGGGTCCCTGCTCAGCGGGGAGCCTGGTTCTCTGCCTCCTCCCCACTTGTGCTCTCCGTCTCTCTGTCTCTCAAATAGATAAATAAAATATATTTTTTTAAATGCACCTTCATCATTAAGTCTCAAAGAATTCTTACAGATAATTTCCCAAAGAAAATGAGTAACTCGCAAGAATAAATGAACATGTAAGCAGACATAGTCTCATTAGCAAAAGTCCGCAGAAAGAAGAAATGGCCAAAGCAGACTGGCAAGAACTTTATAAATGGAACCTATCAGCTACATTTTATGAAATAACTATCCATACTGGATTAGTTTCTTCAGGCTGTTGTAACAAAGTGCCCCAAACTGGGGAGCCTAAAACAGCAGAGGTACTGTCTTCCAGTCCTGGAAGCCGGAGGTGTGAAGAGCCTGTGTGAGAACCCTTCCTTGCCTCTGCATAGCTTCTGGTGGTTTGCTGATGATCCCTGGCATTCCTTAGGTTACAACCATGTAGCCCCATTGTCTGCCTTGGTCATCACCTGTCACTCTCCTGTGTGTGTCCCTGTGTCTTTATGGGCCTCTCTTCCTATAACAGCACCAGTCATACTACTACATTATGACCTCAGCTTAACTAGTTTCATCTGCAACAATCCTGTTTCCAAAGAAGGCCACATTTGGAGGTTAAGATTTACATCTTGGGGGAGGGGGGGCACAGTTCAACCCATAGCACTTACCATGCTTTAAAGATATAAAATCTTGGAAACACCTAAAGGGTCGTAACACTAAAGAAGAAAAAATCTGGTAGACTTAAAAAGAAAACCTCATGAAATAAAAAAAATACAATAACTGAAATTCATAGAGATCAAAAAGATTAGATGCATCTAAAGATCTGAAGACTCACTGAGTTGAAGGATAAGTCAGAGGAATTCATCTGAAAGTCCGGTACAGAAAGACCAGGAAGCAGGCGCTGGGAAAGAAGGCGAGGGACCTGAAGGGTGGAATTTGAGGAGGAGTGGAGAGGAGAAAGAACAGAGCAGGCAGTTTTGCAGATTTTCTCCAAACAATGAAGGGCAAACCCGATGAGCGGACCAACAGGATCATAACAAGACCAGATATAGGGGTGAGAGGGAAAAGGGAGGAATGATGGCAGCTAGCTGGACGTGACACATGGGAGCCCAGGGGCAGAGGAAGGCGGGGGAGGTGAGGAACGCACCTTCATGCACGTTCAGTTGTAATGTAATTTTCGTGATCAATATCAGTGCCAGTTTTATTAAATGACTTAGTATTAAGTAGTATAGGGAAATAATGAAAAACAACAGCTATGTAAATTGCATAAATCTTAACAATCTAGGTTTTTCTAGATAAAGTGAAATAGCGGAGTGTTGTCGTCGGCCTTGACCCTTGACCACAATTCCACTGGTGCAAGTTCTGTGGATTCTGGCATATTGTCCTGTTCTCTAGATTTCTGCTCTAGAGGAGATAGTAAATAAAGAAGACCCAGGCTGGTCTATGTAAAGTTACCTCGTAGTGTCTATGAGATGCTACAAGTGATTGAAAATAAAATCTGCAAGATATAATTAGGAGCAAGGTAACTTTTTTATAAATTTGTCATTTCTCTGAGGGCCTTTGCTGTGATTCAGTTGGGTCCTCTAAAAATTCATACCTAACTCCCAGTACCTCAGAATCAGGCCTTCTTTGGAAATAGGATCATTGGAAATAGAATTAGTTAAATTACAGTAGTGGCTCCAAACTGTAGAAGGGTGGGCCCTAATCTAATATGACTGGTGTCCTTATAAAAAGGGGAGATCTGGTCACACACACACACACACACACACACACACACACACAGGGAGGACACCATGTGAAGATGAAAGCTGAGGTCAGGCTGATGCTTCTGCAAGCCAAGAACCACCAAAGATCACCAGAAACCACCAGAAGCTGGAAGAGACCTGGCGCACATTCTCCCTCCGGTCTCAGAAGGAACCAGCCCGTGGACACTCTTAATCTTAGACCTCTAGTCTCCAGAGCTGTGACAGAAGACATTTTGGATGTCAGAGCTACTCAGTATGTGGCACTTTGTTACAGCTACACCAACAAACTAATACAGCTTCCCCCAAAATTAGCATTAGCATTAGCAAGGGTGTTAAAATGTGTTGCCACCTTGCAGCCTCCCCCAGACACTGCAGCTGTTTAGTTGTGTGCTTGCTAGCAACACTTACTCTGCCCTTCTTGTTCAAAACATGTTGAGACCTTCTTTTGGACGACTGCTCTAAGCCAAAGGGATTGCATTTGGTTATCTTCCATGATAACACGTTTCCCTTCTTTAAGGGCAGAATGATGTTCAGTATGCCCCTGAACCGCAGTGTTGTGTTAGGTCTAGTAAGTGATGGAACACAGTTCTATAATATTATAGCCCTGTCCGTTTTCAGTCGTTTCCTCTTATTCAGTTCAACAAATGAAAGACATTGTACTAGACATAGAAGAAATGCAAATTAAGGAATTATCAGTAATCCTATAATCTGGAAGGAGCTGGTGAGAATTCTCATTAATCTCCTGCACAGGACCGAAGTGATCCAGGGCCTAATTAATCCAGTGTCTGTGTCTTCCACCTGCCTCCAAAGTAGCTCCAAGAAAAGTCAGACCAGTCCTTGATTGGGTGTCACAGAGAACAAATTCTCCTTTACGTGGACATCCTCCCGTGAGACAGCAGAATAGCTCCTCTATTTCTGAATTGGAAATGGGGGCTTTTTCTGCCTTGCTCACCCACTGGGTAGATCAGAAGTGGTCTCTCCTTTGACCAACAACTAAAAATACTGCCCTGGTATTGTTTCCCAGATGCTCAACTGCTCTCGTAAACATTTGGACCATGATCTTTGAGAAGAATCAGTTTGATCCACTGTGAAGGCTCATGGGAGAGGGAAACGGGTGGAAATTCTTTCTGGAACTGGTATTTCTAGGAAAACACTCAGCCAGAACCTGCAGCTGTTCGCTATCCAGTATCAATTCTAAACAACATTTTAGTTGGCAAAAGAAAAGTGAGAAAACAATAAGGCTTGAAGCCTAAAACTTTGGGAAACCCCTTTCCATAATGTGCTTATTTAGGTCTCAAAAATAGGCCTGTTTTCAGAACACAAGAGCTAATATCCAACTTCTCTAGGCCTGTTTTCTCTTTCTTTTTTAAGATATATTTAAAACGTTTTAATAATTAAAAGGGAAAAATACTTGACCATTTTTTCTAAACATAATCTAAACCTCACTATGTAATTGTCTTTTTTCTCCTTTTTCAGAATAGACTAGTTTATTATTACCAAAAGGCCAGTAGATTAGAGAACACAGAATAGAATCAAATGTAGTTGGTCAGCAATCAAAATTCTGTATGCAAGATGTATATTTGGACGTCTGTAACCCAGGGATGGTGTCTGACCATTTCAAAAGCTCTGTCATTCACACAGGAGAGTTCCGGGTAAGAGACACATCAGAAAGTTTCTCAGTGCGAAACGGGCTCATTCAGGGCCTGAGCAGATGCACTGCTTCTCAAAAGAAACTGGGCAGGGCGCCTGGGTGGTTCAGTCGGTTAAGTGACTGCCTTCGGCTCAGGTCATGATCCTGGAGTCCCGGGATCGAGTCCCGCATCAGGCTCCCTGCTCAGCGAGGAGCCTGCTTCTCCCTCTCTTGTCTCTCTCTCTCATTCTCACTCTCTCAAAATAAATAAATAAATCTTTAAAAAAAAAAAAAAGAAACTGGGCAGATCAACGCGAAAGATAAGTGATGCCTCATATGACTCAAACTCGGACGCTGGTCCTAGCACTGCTCACACTAGCTCCTGTGAGATAGCTTAAACGTTGGGAATACAGTTTGGCTTCTCTAGCCCACAGACTTGATCACTCCTGGAGCTACTCCACAGGGCAGAGTGCCTGGGTTTTATGCAGAAATAGCCTGGAGATCCTAGCAGTGGGCCAGCGCTCCAAGAGCAAACAGGGCCTGGGTCATCAGGTCTGGATGTTTCAAACCAAGATGGAATTCCAAGGCTCTACTGGCCCAAGGGTGTTTCAGAACACTGGGAACTGCCCCAGATGGGGCTGCCTCCGAGGGTAGGAGAACCTCTTTCATTTCCTGCAGACCCACCTGACATCTGCCTATCAGCCTTAACTACCTGCAGCCTCTCCTCTCTCCATCTGTTACTTGAGAACAGTTGTGACAGGGTTATTTGGAGAGTTCAGTGGCACCGGCAAAGTATCGGGCACAGCGTCTGGTGCAAAGTTTACTGCCCTTCCTCAGTCCCATTCTCCATATGATTAATGATCAAGGAAAGATTGCTTCATTGAATGAGATTTTAGATCCATCTCCTGGAGAAATAACTGATAGCAGCCATCCCCTACTGGATCTAACTAGATATTGAACACCATCAGTCCTCACAATGTCAGAGCTGACCTGTCACCCTCTGATTAAGCCCTGTCTGTCAGTAAGTAAAATGTTCGCCTTGGGCTCCTTTATGAAAAGTGCTATGCGTGTGATTAACAGGTAGAGTTTGGGACATTTTATTCATACTTCTGTTGTTATTGCGGGCTTGAAATTGACCCTGTAATTTAACGCTTGATTGTATATGCCAAGTGGTTTGCAAATTTTCCCGAGAAAATAAGATAATGTGATGGTTTTAGAAAAATAAGACAAATAAGGGGCATCCAACAACTCTTTATGTCCCCAAAACAGGTGTCACCAGCACTCACAGCCAGGGGCCTTAGTTAATCTAAGTGAGGGAAACTGATGCTTTCTGATTTATGTAGAAATGGAATTAATTGAAAGGATATTGGGTAGTTCAAAAAATGACAATAATAATGACACTACATAGACTAAGCTACATTCATAATTCCCACACAGAGCTGGCCTGGTGAGGTATTACTTCCCCAAACCAGCAGGAGCCAGATTTGCAGCCAGCCCTACCAAACTTGGCCAACCCCGACAAAGAGCATTGCCCGATTTCTGCTTTTTTCGGTCACGAGGGTCAGATTTTAACCCTTAGGTTACCCGTGCCCTAGCAGCCAAGTGAGCTGGGAAAGTCAGAATCTGGCATTTCCAGACTCCATGGTGGGAAAGTGGCTCTGCATCCCACCGGGACCCGTGAGGCGGGGATTGTTTCAGCAAACAATTGGAGCTCGGATGCCAGCCAACTACAGACAAAGGTCTCCCCTGTCCTACTGAAGTCATGTGACATTTGCCAATACTTCATAAGGTATTAAGTCAAGTGTTAGCGTTTTCTTGATCTAGCCTGTGGCCCTTTATCTCATTAAACTAAAAGGACCTCAGAGTTGGAGAGAGACTCAGAGCATTCATTCACAGATGAGGAAGCAAGTTTGCGGGGTGGCCAGGTGACTTCCCAGGGGCTAGTGTGCTACTTAGCATATTGTGTAAACACATCTTCTGGTTCTTATTCCTACAGATATATACTGTACACTTGTAATATTTTTGTACTTTGAGTGTTATTGACTCAGAACCATTAAGTGCAGTTGATCTTTGAACAATAATGGTTTGAACTCTGCAGGTCCACTTACATGTGGATTTTTTTTCGACAAGGACCATACTATAAATGTATTTTCTCTTCCTTCTGATTTTCTTAGTAACATTTTCTTTTCTCAAGCTTACTTTATTGTAAGAACACAGTATATAATACATATAACAGGCAACATATATATTAATCACCTGCTTGTTATCAGCAAAGCTTCTGGTCGACAATAGGCTATTAATTAAGTTTTTGGGGAATCAAAAATTGTATGTGGATTTGTGAATGCACAGGGGTTGGTGCTCCTAACGCTCTCATTGTTCAAGATTCAGCCATATATGTCTTTTTTAATGGGGGATGGATTTGGATTTGCTGCTGGTTTCTACTTGTTATTCTGAAATTCGATGCCCTTGTACTGTTTGTAACTCTGGAACCAAGAAAAGCAATGGAATTTTACATGTGAATATCACCGAGAAGAGCACAAGTTAGGGATAAAAGCAATCATTCCCTGTCCTTCCCTTTTGGTTTTCTTTTTGATCATTAGCATGTAACCTAAACATCAGGATCTCATGTGAAAACAGAACAGTATCTTCTGATGGTTCTTACTAGACATTCTTACAAGAAAGTTAGTTATGTGAAGAAAATGCCCCAACTTATGTGTGGTTCTATGTTTACTATCTGATTTTCAATAGTTTTGGATAAATTGTAAATTATGTTGGAACTTTTCTAAACTGGTCAGCATTGGCTGTGATGGATTCCTGCCCACATTGTGTAGCCTCCAGCCCTAGGCTCAGGGATCGGTGGGGTGGGAAGGTATGGTGCAATGGGGTGGCTGAGTAAGAGCGGGGAGGCGCGGGTTCAGATGCCCCCACCATCCCTTCTGATGTCAGCATGGTGGCTGCACGTTACTGTGTTTGTGAAGCACTTGGAATAATGCTTTCCGTGTCTTAACGGACTCCTAGATGCTCCCTGTTACAGTGGTGGGTTAATCAGCCACTTCACTTACATTCGCTCTTTCCAGCCGCATAATGACTCTTCAAGGTAAGAAACCCTCTTTCACAGTTGAGGAAACTGAAATCTAGTGAAGTGAACTGAGCTTGCAGAGCTAGAATCCAAACCCCAGTCTGACTCCAAAGCAAATAACCAATCCGTCTGAGTATTTGCCTCCATAACCTCAGATGTTCACAACTGGATTACTCACAATCCTTGATTCAGGACATGCCCTCTTTAGTGCTGTGTGCATGAGGGCCTTCTTTTTCATTGGATTGTTTTTGTCTGTCTTTTAATACCAAAATTTATTTAATAAATACTCTGAACTCACCACTCAACACAGAAACTAGAGCACTGATACCTGGCCCTCCGTCCCCCATCCAAGGACACTGTTGTCTGCGATGCAGTTCCTTGGGGTCCTTCCACGGTGTGGCTCTCTCCAGCTGTCTCCTTCTCTGCTTTGTCCCCATCACAAACCCTGTGTTTCTCAGAGAGTGTGCCGTCTCCCATCCCTGTGTTGTTCTTCCTGGTCTTTCTTAGAGTCTTTGGCCCACGTGAGGTTCTCTGTTTCCAAAGCCTCCCCCATCCTTAAGGTTCTGCTTTTTTCCCCATAAAATGCTTTTCCATGAAGTTTTCTCTGAGGGCGACAGTCCTTGAGGAGAAGTCTCTTTCTGCTCCGAAGGTCTGCACTTTATTCTCCAGGCATTTGGGTATTCATCAGATTGAAATTGAGCCATGGACCCATGATCATTCTATTCTGTAGTAAACGAAAACCCCGTCAGTGAAATGTCACTTTTCATCTTGCCTAGCACGGTGTCTTGCTGAGTATTAGGTGCCCAGCAGTTTTTGTAAGCATGATACAAGGAGAAAGAATTGAGACCAGTAGCTGACTGCATGTCCCATGAAAGATTCCTTAGATGTTATGAATATACACAAACACACACAGATATTCATTAAACACATTCCGTGTACCTGCAAGGCACTGGCTTCGTAGCAGTAAGACATATAAAACCCCTACTGTCATGGGACATGCATGTTGTATTAGTGCAAGAGATATACACACACATGTTACATATATGAATTTAATAAATAACAAATATATAAATTTAAATATATAAGTAAATATGAATTTTACATATTGTCAAGAACGAAAAGGCCTTACAGAATGAAGCTGGCTAAAGGAATAAAAAATATTGCAAGTCGGAGCTGGCCTGTGTAGTGTGATCCCGTCTCTCAGATGTGATGCCTGGATAAAGGGCAGGAGTGAGGAAGATGTAGAGTTCTCAGGAGGAAAACCTGTAAGTCCTGTAAGGGAGGAGCAGGAAGCTAGCTTGCAGAAAGCTGGGAATGAGCAAGAAATCAAGCTTTGGGGGGGGGGGGGCAGTGATCATTTTTGCATTTTATAAATAGCCCTAGAGTTATCTTACATGGGTTATTCTGTAGAAAAGGCCCATAGGCTAACCTGACCCCAAAGAGGTGGTCGCACGCAGCATCATTGTCTTGGAGGCCCTTTTTTTCTAGGTTGTTATCGGGGTGGTTGGTTGGTTGGTTGGTTGGTTGGTTTTTAGCATCATCATCTTTGGCACTTTGTGGGTACCTTCTGTTGTCCTAAATTTTGAGTTTTTACTACTTCCAGGTGGGTGGACTTTGTTTTGGTGGCTCTTTCAAAGTTTACTGTATAAACTTGATTAGACCTTGAAATTCCCACCAGTTTGATGGATGCATTGGTCATTCGGCAAGACTTGCTGTTTATAGCACTGGGTCTGATCCACTTGAAACCTTCCGACATTCCTGCCACGGTCACTTCTCAGACACTCTGGCCAATTCCCAGGTTTGCCTGTGGTTGAAACCTTCATATTTGTACATCGAATTTGTAATAAAAAATTGCAAATTGAATTGAGAATCAGTACACACTGTAAAACTAATACTACGGAATTGGAATGTTGGGGAAGTTTCAAGTTCATCTGAGATGTGAATCTTTCCTCTTCCTACTGTTTGTATTCCTACCACAATCTAGGGTTTAGTAAACCATAAAACATTAGAAGTTAGTGCAAACAGAATCACCCACAAAAATATTTCAACGGATTTATAAGGAGACATAGCAGATGGAGATTATTGTTAAAAGTCTTACCAGACTAATCCTTTTTTATTATAATCTCTCTGTATCCCCGTCCTTTTGCATGCTTGTCCTGACACATTCCCCATCTACAATAATTTACCACCAGAACACAGCCTGTCCCAGGCCATGCTCTTTCAGACCGTTGTAACCCGGGGTTATCTTACAAAACATCTCTCTGTGTTGGCCACAGCGTCACTTAATCTTTTCCAAAATTTGACAATACACAAAGTAGTTTGTGGTGACTTTTTAAAGTGACTTTACAATAAAATTTTCCTATCCTGCTGGCATGTTCCAAACACAGTGATAATCCTGACAAGATATAGCCATTCTGGGGAGCCCTTGCCGTAAACACAGTTCTGCTGAACAGGTTGGGTCAGCCGTGTTCCCCACTTACACAATTAGCCCATATTTGATGAACAGAGAGCAAAATGGAGACGATGTCAGAGGTTCCCAAGAATCTAAAAGTCCAAATAAAATATAAGGAACTTTTTGAGTCTAACTGGCAAATCTGATTCATGGGGCCTTAGGAATCAATAGATAAAACGCCTTCTCTGCCCCACTGCTGCCCCATTGCCAGCATTCTTGGAAGCACAAGAGGGGCAGCATTTCATGAATATAAACTGTCTTCCAGCAGGTCAGTTTCGAGTATTGGAGGTGAAACTTGATATCTCTAGTATTTTCAGACTAGTAAGCCTTCTCTCCGGGTTCTGAATTTTCCTAAGGCAAATAAATGTCTTTTCAGCAAGACAAAGAAAGCTCTTGTGCATGATTGGGACTCCGTAGGGAAAGAAGGTGTGGGTCTCACAAACGCAGACCCAGGGTAAGCTGCAATATGAGTGACATGTGAGGCAAGGGCTGTGTCCACCCACAGCCGTGTGTCCTGCAATTGTCCCATGAGTTTCCTGTTTAAATGAGACAGTTTGGGGAATGCTACCAGGAAGTTGAATCTGACTGTGGTCACCACAGCTGGAAGTGTGACCCAGCACAGCCACAGCTGTCCCAGAGCCTCTCCCAGGATGCTGGCTCATCCTAGCCCCAGGCTGCAGCGCCCCAGCCTCTGACCGCCCGTCTTCCACCTCACATGAATAGGATGCTCTGGAAGCATGTTGTGCCCCTCTTTCCCAGGTTTGCCTTTCTGAATGTCACAAAATAAGAGAATACGGTAATTTTTTTCTCTTTTATTGAAATTTATGAGTGACAGCGGACATCATTTTCACTTCATGCATCTAGTCTGGGTTCCCGTGCACACTTGAATGTCCCCCCTTCTGTATTGCCCACTAAAAGACAGAGAAATTACATTTAACTGCTGTTTTCTCCTCTTTTATAAAATTGAGCCCAGTAGCTGAACACCTTGGTCTATCGTTTATTCTTTATGACCAATTATGTCATGGGACTGCAGAGCAGAATTTTTGAAAAATAAAAAACAGTACCCTTCAGTTTCTATAACATAAAAGCTGGCCAAGAGTATGGTAAAGGCATGAGGTTTCTATTGCACGTCTTTATGTTAACACAAGTTCACTTGTACCATTAACTCTCAGAGTCTTCCTCAAAACAAACAAACGCATCCTTTTTTAAAAAACACGGTTGGGCAGTAATGTAACAAAATTTCTCAAGCCACTCTGAGAAGAGAGTTTGTCTAGCCCAAGTATACTCCCTGCTATCTGCTTGCTTTTAAAGGCGGGACCCAGGGCTACAGTTTACCACTGGGGTTTCCTTGCTAGAACCCTCCCAGCCTGTGTGCTCGTCATTGTAAATGGTGTCCATGTGCAGAGAGCCACCGGATTCAGTCCTCATGTATCATTTATTTCCTGCAGAACAAGCCCACCACCCATGCAGCACTTACCGAGTATCTGCCAGTAGGCCAGTCACAGGCTTAGAAATACACATATTAGGGGATTTCTGGCCAAGGGAACAAACTAAAGGCAAACAAGAGAAGTCCAGGGTAGTATAGGAAACCATGAGCGCTCCGTTATGGATCAGAGGACAGGGGTACCTCTGGCAAAGGAAGATGGAATGCTCAGCCCCGGAGCTGTCCGGGGCTGCGGGCAGCGGGGCTGTTGCCAGCCAGTATACAGCTTTTAGTGAGATGAGTCTGGCAGGACTGTTCAGGACGGGTGGGAGGGGTGAGGGATTTGGAAGCATACCTTCTGATTGTCACAGGTGTCTTTGGCTAAAGTAGCACACCTTGTTTCTCACACAAACCTCCTATAACAGAGGCATCCTGACTTGAAATCCCTTGTGATGATTCGTGCCTGACAGAACTATTCCCGCTAACAAAGGGAGGGCCAGGGGAGCGGCCTTCCTCAGTGGGGAGCTCTGGGACCACCGATTTTCCTCTCTTGGACACCCAGCACTTTTCATTCCGGGCTAGGGATATATGTTCCGGGTCCTCCGTGTTGGCAATGGCCACTGATTTTTGTTGTCCATGATGTGTATTGATTTGGTAGGAGCAGGCTTGCCCATCTCTGGTGGTGGTCCGAATTATATAGACCAGAAGTCTCTACAATGCCTCTTTCTTTCGTAAAAATAAGTCGAAAGGAAGAATGACTCACTGAAGTTTGGCAAATACGGAGTGCTCTGAACCGAATTCTAACTCAGTCCCTTGAATTCCAACTCGACTTTGCTATCACAGGATCTACTTCTGGTTTAGATTTTGTTTGTTGTTTTTTTCAGCTCATGATTTTTTTTTCTCCCAGCCTTACTGAAGTATGATTTCCATGCAATGAAATTCACCACTTTCTGTGCATAGTTGGATGACTTTTGGCAACTGTATACAGCTCTATGATCACCACTACACTCAAGATACAGAGCATTATTTATTTCTCATTTGGTGATTGGTGGACAGTTGGATTGTTTCTAGTTGTTTATTATGAATCTGATGATGATTTTTGGCATGTATTTGTATATAGTTACACATCACTTGGTAATTTTTCAGGAGAACGGCAATCTTGGGGCCTCGTTGGTTTATTATGGTCTTAAAAGTTCACAGTGATAAGGTTGCAGCCCAGAACTTCTTGATACGAATGCATACTTACTTGCAAGGGGTCCTTGGTAAATAAGCAGATACTTGTGGAGACCCTATTCAGAGAGCTCAGGCATGAGCTTACAAAAGGCCATGAATTAGCAATCCCCAGAAGCGTATGGCGGGGGATTTCTCTTTGTCACCTGTGCTGATGATAGAATTTGTGCTCCATGAGTCTGAGCTCTCTGAGCCAGTGAGCGTCCTCTGGCTGATGTACTGGAGGAGAGCCCACTTGAAAAAGCCCTCCAGGGACAGAGTTCCATGGAGGGCAGCCTCTCTTCAGTCCAAGGCATCTCCGAGGCATTTTGTTTTAAGCCTTCTAAAGTCTGGTCATTTGGGGAAAACAGAGGTCCAAGAAGAATTTTCTCACTTTGCCATGGGAAGATCTATAGGGGCACTGAGGCTGAGGAGTCCTTTATGGTAGTGAGGGGAGCTGCCCACAGCAGCTGTTGGTGAGGTCCTGAGCAGGGTGACCTGGAATCAGAGACAGCACGCGCCCTGTTCGTCGTCCTGAGGAGGCACCGGTAGCTGCAGCAGTTGGGGCAACTTTATGATTTGGAGCCAGGAGAAGGTTTGGGCCAACCATGAAGCTGTCAGTCTATAAAAGGTGCTGACCTTTATTGGAGCAAGAACTAAAAATTCACTTAATATACTAAAAAAAAAAAAAAAAAGTTTAGAAAAGGAAAGCTCTGAAAAGAAAATTGCATTTGTGAGAACATGCCTTGGAATACAAACTGTGGTTGGAAGCAATAGTTTGATAAGCTCTTTGGGGGTCACATGAGACCCCATCCCTGAGGGACATGCGAGGATTACAAGGGACGGTGAGACTACTTTCTGAAGGAGAGTGAGTCTGGTCAGTTTGCTGGTCAGTTTATTTTCGAGTTGTTACTGCTACAGCATGAGGACAAAAGTGATCAAAAGGGTAGACAGGCAGAAATTACATTAAAAGAATAACATGGTAATCAGTGAAAATATACAGTTACAAGTAGGTTTTTGTGAAATAATGGATGTATGAGAATTAAAGCATAAGATCATCAAAATACCTAGAAGATGTATTTACCAACAAGAATTTCAACAGGACGTGTTCGTCCTGGTGTCTCAGGAAAGGCAAGTTGGTTCTACGGCGATGGATATTAGAGAAATGCAGTAACACAGACATAAAGTTGTTTTCAGAACTCAGACTTTAACGATATATTTTTTCATTTATTAAGCATGCTTTTCTTTTTATCCCTTCTTAAGAACAACCTATACCGCAGTTTATGGGAGTCTTTTTCAGCATAAATTGAGACTGTGATAATGAGTAAGGAATATTTATTTTTATGTTATACTTCCTCTCTTTCCTCATATTTTATTACTGAGGATATTGACATGAAAACAGGATCTTAGTATCCAGTGAGTTCATCTACTGCCGATTTCCCACCAGAAATTCCAGGCTTTGTGACATCAGTGTGTTTCGCTCTGGATGTCATTTGAAGAGCAGGCATCTGGAAATGATGAAATCCTGAACAACAAAGCTTTTGTTTTCAGGAAGACAAGTTGGTGGGGGAGGAAAAGGAAACAAAACTTCATTGAGTACCTACTATGTGCCAGGCACTTTGATCTTCTGCCTGGAGGTAATGCTTTCCTAAGCTCTACAAAAGGAACAAATAAAAACCCATACCTCGTCCGTCAAAATGCACTGTGTCGTCTTCCAATGCTGCTGTGGCAACTACATAAGCTACGTGCACAGCATCAGGGTTTATTAACTTTTAAACCAGTGTGTAGCCATTTGAATGCCTCTATATCTTATTTGTCAGAAAGCCCAGATGCAAAGATGCAGCAGTATATAGTGAATAATTCTATACATACCTATGCTTATGGAAGTGAAAATAATAAAAAGTCTCAATTCACAAATAGCTGTTTTTCCTTTAACGTATCTAAGACATGCCTAAAAAAAGACATATTGTCCCCACACTATCTCATTCTGTTGCATTTCAAATGCTACCTTCCTTTTTAAACATTTTTGCATGAGAAAGTTCTTCATAATAGAAAAAGTGTATGGGGGGTGAGGAACAGATGCAGTGCGAGAAGTATGAGTAAATGATTATATTTACAGAGTTTTCAATAGCATGGGAGCGTGTTCTAACTTCACTGGAAGAAAATGAAGGATCCCACTGTGTAATAATTATATGTAGAAAAAAGAATGTAAAATAAAGCTGGGAGACAGGGGAGACAACTTTGTCTTAAATATTTTTCAGCCCATACTCATTTCATGTGTGAAAAGAGCGAAAGCACATTTGGTTTATGTTTTCTGAAACATGTCATAAACCAATGTAACCAAAGATGGAGCAGCGAACGCAGAAAGCAAGACATCCTGGGTAGGAAGCAGGAGAGGTTGGCTGTTCCCCAAACTCTCAACCGCCTGTGGGTTCCGACTGACAAGGGGCGTAATCTGGAAGGTGGCTCCGGAACCAGTCTTTCTTGTGTGGCATGTCAGGTTCCAATCTGTGTGGAGACGTTGTCAGAAGCAATAACTGATCATAGGTACATGAGAGAGGAGCTCAGGAGCAGAGGGGAAGGCTTTGGTGCCCAAGAACCTGTGATGCTCCTGCTGGTAGTTTGTAGTCTCTCCAAATGAACAATAGGAAAGACCTCTTCTTCACGTATCTTCTGTGAAAGTCTGCCTGTTCACTTTTTGCATGAATAAATAACTTTTCAAGACAAAAAGCTTTTTTAAAATGATACATTTTAAAAAATATAAACGTTAAAGAGCGGTTTAGAGTTTCCAGAGTTTATTCCCATACATTCACGGAGTCATTCCTCCAGGAATCCTGTGAGGCAGGTGTTCGGATGATGGGTGCTTCGCAGCCCAGGACACGGAGGCTGTGTGAGGTCACTGTGAACACCTCATGGGCTGGTAAAGCCTGGCTTCCGTCTCGGGCCTGCCCACCCCAGGGCCACCTCACTCTGTGTGGTGATTGCTACGTGCCTACTTTTATAGTAAGTGTGCTTACTCTTTTCTGGGTTATGTCATAATTGACCCCTAGGGATATTGTTTACTAAGGTCTTGATCTCAAATGGTGTTTATAGATGATCAAATGTTGAATGATCAACCCTGGTAGCAGTGATTTCCTCTGCTAACCCATGAAGCCAGTCTCTACATAAATAATAGACTTTCCCCATTGAAATCGCCCCTTGTGTGGGATGCACTGTTAGGCTAGAAGGTATTTTTCTCTTCTATTCTCCAGGTTTTAAAAATCCTGCATGTTCATAAACTCAGCAATATTTTAAGAGCCCTTTAGAAACATCTTTGCCATCTCCTTTCCAGCTTGCTTTGTCAGTTGGGGAACAAGCTATAGACATACTGTATTCTAGGTCCTTGGAGAAACAGATACTTTTGATGCGTCCTGCTTCAGCGTTATTGTGAACTTTGCAGGTTGAATTTTATAGAAGTGGCATCAAGAAACTCATAGCCTCTGCACTGTGTTTGAATAGAAGAGCATTCAGGGCACCTGGGTGGCTCAGATGGTTAAGCTTCTGCCTTCGACTCAGGTCATGATCTCAGGGCCCTGGGATCGAGCCCCGCGTCGGGCTCCCTGCTCAGTGGAGAGCCTGCTTCTCCCTCTGCTTCTCTCTCCCACTCTCTCATTCTCTCTCTCTCTCTCTCTTTCATGAATAAATAAATAAAATCTTTAAAAAAAAAAAAGCATTCAAATTCTACTAGGGATACCTCAGTCTGAAACCCATCGGGTTCCTAATTTTGGTCCATGGCAAACTGTGTGTGTATTGAAATGCAAAAGAAACAGGGAAGTGATTTTATGCATGTATCTTGGTAGCAGCAAGTACATTGTGTTCATGGTAAAATTCTTTTAACTTTGCTGTGTGTTTAAAATTTTCCCCATGATAAAACGCCGGGGGGAAACTATGGGACGGAAGTGCAGAAAAAATTCTGTGAAGCAAACTGAGAAAAGAAAACTGTGAAGCTCTGCTGGAATATCAAGAAATATTTTCAAAAATTCATAATGTTTTTCCTTTATACATCCATTTGATGAAGGATCTTGAGAATTTGGGAAGAGGAAGTGGTATACCGTACAAGTCTAACTGCCATTCAGCTTTATGAAATCTTAATATTTTATGATCACTGCTTCCATCTTTTGTGAGCTTTCCGTAAGTAAAACATTGCAAATTTTACAAAATATTACAGAGTTAAAAGCTCCCTCTATGTCCCTCCCTACCTGATTCCATATTCCTTTCCCCCCACCCTCAAAGGTAACAGCAATCTTGACTCTGCCCATTATCACATAATTTTTATGTGTATTTTAAACAGGAAGGATTCATGCGTAGTAATGAGGGGCACTCGTTTGGAGTCAAAGGTCGCCGGGTAGGAATGCAGACATTAGTGCTTCCTAGAAAATGGATGAGGTTCCATCTCAGTTTCTCCATCTGTTAAGTGGGAATGATAATCCCGCCTTACAGGGTTGGTGAGAGGATGAGAGGAGACGTTAGAAAGCATTTGGGTGGCTCCCCGTGGATGATGAGCACGTCAAGTGGTGGAAGGTCAAAGTTGCAGATATTTAAAGTCATTTCAAAAGCAATAGCACGATAATAGTGTCCTTGAGCAGAATGAGCCTCAGGGTGTTCTGGGGACATCTCTGGTCCCAGGAGAGGGGAAGGGGCTCCTCTCAGTCCCGCTCAGACCTTGGTTGATGACCTTTAGGATGGGGCAGTGACTTCCTTTCAGGGCTCTGAACCCTAACGCTGCGCCATCCCACCTCTACCCGCCCGATAAGGAGACCTCCGCTGAGAAGCCACCCCCTTCCTGCTTCTGCTTCTTGCTTACAGCTGACTCCATACCTCAGGTGTAAATATGTGTTATAAATCTCATTCAATCTTAATTCAAACACATAATGGTTTTCCTGCAAGGGTCCATTTCTCTCTTGTCTCTTTTTAAATCAAAGTCATTCTAATGTTTAGGCTGTAATTGTTTATTTTAAAAGAGATCTAGGCACTTGTTTTTATCTCTTCTTTTCTTCTTCCAAATAAACAAAAGAGTTTTATTCTAGTCTTCTCAAATTCCTGCCTCAAGACTGAGGTTCAGATACTGTGTTTTATTGCGGGATTTTTGTCCAAGCTCAGATTGAGAAGCGGTCTCAGGTACCTTCATAAATCCAGGTTTGGGGGATGCTGTCAGGATATTTTTAGGAGTCTGGGGAATGCTATGAAATTGTCACACGGACCTCTGTAGCGAAGATTGCCTTTCCCTAGTGAAGGTTTTTCTCTTGCCAAGTTTGCAGTCATTTAATTAGAGCAGAGCTGTGTTCACTGCTTTCTTCTTGTGTGAACGTGCTATCCCTAGCTAGCTGGCACATCACGCAATCTACAGGCAGACAGAAGCCTCGATGAGCCACAGGTTCACCGCCACCCCTTACCCCCATGTCTTCCTTGATGTGAACGCATGTTCTCCTGTACTTAGTGCTGTGACAGGCACTTAGTTATTCGGGCCAGGCTGGCTCCGTGCCCCACAGGAGGGGGCAAGGGGAGGTGTGAGTGGAGGGGCCACAGTGCTGGGCCTGCCTCCGCGGCCTCCCCACTGCACCTCAGGGCACACGTAGTCAGGTGCATTTTTCGTGTAGGATCCTAGAGAGTGTTCATTGTGAAGGGTTATTTGTTTGAAGAAAATTCACTGAAGCAAATTAGCAGAGAGCTGTGAGCTGGGCGATGGCATGTGGGTGTTTTCGCCAGCACCGCTCATCGTGATGGGGCCATGGCTGCAGAATTTTACCTGTTTTCATCACGGTCCAGCCCAGGATAGGGTACCACTTGCATGGATCATGCAAATCTTTCCAAAAAACAGACTTGTGGTCCCTTCTTGGGAACTCTTAGGGCATTACCAAGAAATAGGAGCCACTGGTCAAGTCCAGATTTGAAACAGTGAGTGAGTGTAGGATCTCGTCCGTCCACATTAGGGAGGGGCCTGCCGCTGTCAGGCCAGCTTCCTGGAGAAGGTTGTCAGGAGCATACAACAGAGCATTTTTCTGTAGAAGAAAGAAGTAGGACTTTGGGCAGCACCATGTCCTCTGGCTGAGGACTGCAGGGGAAGATGGCATTGGCCTCCAGCCGCATCGCTGGTCCCTGAGATTGTAGGGAGAGGGGCGAGGAGGCATAAATGCATCAGAGGTAAACTTGTAACATTCTGCCTTGGATATCAGAATGAGCCTGGAGAGGGCAGAAACTGTCTTAGCTCCCTCTCCTCCGTGGCTCCGGAATGATCTTAGCCTTTTTTTTTTTTTCTTTTAGGGTTGCATTTATTTATCTGTCAGAGAAAGACCGAGAGCACAAGCAGGGGGAGCGGCAGAGAGAGAGGCAGGCTCCCTGCCGAGCTGGGGATCCTGACGGCGGGCTTGATCCCAGGACCCTGGGATCATGACCCGAGCCAAAGGGAGATGCTTCATCGACTGAGCCTCCCAGGCGCCTTTGGTCTTAGACTTTTTTTAAGAGCAAAGTGTTTCTAAACTATTTTTAACTTACATGTCACCTAGGAACCTTGTGTAAATCTCAGGACAATAGAATTGTCAAGAACATAAGCTGAGGACTGACTGAGTGGCTTTAGAGAAACTGCTTTGCTTTTCAGATTGGTAGTCCGTCATCAGTAGAATACAAATGATTCATTGATTCAGAAGTCTTTATTGAGCACCCATTCTGTGCGAGGCATAGCTCTGAATACTTGGGACTGGTCAGGGAACAAAAGAGTCAAGGATCCCTGCCTGTCTCAGTCCGTTCAGCTGCTGTAACAAAACAGCACAGACTGAGTAGCTTATAAACACCGAACGTTTATTTTTCACGGTTCTGGAGGCTGGAAATCCAAGATCGAGGCCCCGCAGATTGGGTGTCTCATAAGGGCCTGCTTCCTGGTTCGTGGATAGCCGTTTCCTCACACGATGGAGGGCTGCAGGAGCTCTACGGGGTCTCCTTTGTGAGGGCATGAATATCACTCATGACGTTCACCTTCATGACCTCATCACCCTCTGAGGCCCCATCTCCTAACACTGTCACCTTGGGGGCTAGGTTTCAACATAGGAATTTTGGGAGGACACGTACATTCAGGCCGTAGCAGTGCTCTCGTGGAGATTCCATTCCAGCAGAGGAGACAGTGACGCATGAACAGGAGAAGCAGGTAGCCTCAGTGCCGTGGAAGAAAGCAAGGAGAGAAAACATGCAGAGGTGCAGGGGTGGGAGGTGCATCAGGGTGCACAGCACTGCACCATCTCACTGAGGATGTGAAGGAGTTAGGAGAGGTGGAGAGCAGGCAAAGAGTGCTCCAGACACAGCAAACACTCGAGAGGGGCTGCCTGCTGGCTGTGGCCAAGGAGGGAGGACCGTCCCTCACCGGGAGGGAGACAGAGCAGCCAGCAAGGCCAGATGCTGTCGCAGGACTCTGGCTCTGAGCAAGGCGTGCGAGCCCTGCGGGTGTGAGTTCAGAGGGGCCCCATCAGGCTCAGATCTGAAAAGAACCGCCGTGGGTGCTGTGTAGGGAGGAAGGAGGCTGTTGGGGGTCAGAGAACAGGACAGTCAACAGTTGCAGTGTCATCAGGAGGCAGATAAAATCACGTAGATAAAATCACCTTACAGCGACGAAGGTCCATGAAGGTGGTTGGCTTGGTTATTTTCATTTCACAAAAGGGGAAAATGTTACTCTCCCAAAAGGACCCTAAGAAAGTTGGATGAAGAATTTAAGCAATAAATAAGAATGGTCACAGGGCATTTTTTTTTTTTTTTTTTACAATGAAAAATCTGTCCGTTACCACAGTTGTTCACAGGTATTTGGCACTCGTTCACAAAGTGCTGCTTCTCTCTGTGTTAGTTAGAGGAGAATAAGCCGTGAATGACACCTTTTGTCAAAATGAAAAGGATCCTGGAAGTTATTTTCATCATTGTATTAGGCTCCCATCTTACTCTTGCCTTCAGCTGGAGCTGTGCCTTTTACCAAGTTTGTCGTTGCTTTGGGTTTGAGTTTCCTCAGCTGGAAGGTAGAGGGAAGGATGTGATGTAGCTCGGCCCGCTCTGGAATGCCTTTAGAGGGCGGTGGGCCTGCTGTTTCCATCAGCACAGGTTGTAAGCATTGAAGAAATGTAGGGTATTTATCCGTTGAGGAGAGTTACACCGCCATCCAGGACGGTCGGCTCCATTGCTTATCATTTAGGTACCGATGTGTCTGTGCACACGGCAGCCAAGAAAGCGTAGGCATTGGAACACTAGCTGACCCAGTGCCTTAGGATGGGCAAAGAAGGAGCCAGAAGTCTGGAGCCATGGGGATTGTGTGGCTGCAGAGGGGAGCTCTGGGGAGGATTCCCAGGAAACAGAATTGCGGCATTTGACGCGACGTTCCCAGTGGCCACTGCAGAGCCTGCAATAGAGTAGATGCCAACAAGTCAGACCTGACAACCCAGCCAGACCAACACCCGCACACCCCCTTAGGAGCTGGAATTCACAGCTTTCTGAAAAGGTAACACATTGCAGTGGAGAATAATTATCATCAACAGTGAAACAGCCAAGGCCCAACTGTGCAAATGTCGGAGGACAAAAGGTAAAGAATAAATGGTAGCTCCTAAGTGTTCTTAGAAAAATGGAACTGCGTGAGGTGGTGGATGCGTTAATTAGCTTGATTGGGGCGATCACCTCAGTGTGTGTGTATATTAAAACATCACGTTGGGCAACCTAAATATAGACAGTTTCCATATGTCAGTTCTACCCGGGGAAATAAAAGAACGTGAAAGACTCTGTGTAGATGATCTGGTAAGACTTGGCATTTATCGTGGCTCCACAGGTAAATTCGATCTGCAGAGAACCTGAAAGAATGCGCTAGGCTGCCAGGCAGGAAAGGGGCGATGGTGGACCATGACTGAGAGCACAGGGCTGAGCCCGCTGAGGCTGGACACTGGTCCTCTCAGCTCCTGGGTGTGACTCTGGGCACTTTCCGTTGCTCCCTTGACCCGGTGAGGGTGACCGGCTCACCTGCCGAGAACTAAGTGGACAGCTATGTCAGCATTGGTCCCGGGCAGCGTGCCGGGTGCCCAGAGAGGCTCCGGTAGGTTATCTTTACCATCATCACTGTCCAGAGGGAGAGAATATAGAAGGAAGGGCCCAAGAAGCAAGACACAGTGCTTCCTACCATCATCTTCCTGTGCCTCAGGTAGACACTCCATGTCTAGGAGGTGATTCTTTTTTTTTTTTTTTAATTTTTTTAAACATTTATTTATTTGACACAGAAAGACCACAAGCAGGGGGAGGGGCAGGCAGAGGGAGAAGCAGGCTCCCCGCTGAGCAGGGAGCCCAGTGCAGGACTTGATCCCAGGACCCTGGATCATGCCCTGAGCCGAAGGCAGTCGCTTCACCAACTGAGCCACCCAGGCGCCCCTAGGAGGAGATTCTTTAGAGTTAGTTCTGGAATGAAGACTCGAGAGCAGGGAGGATTGGCTGCTTCGTTCTCAGGAGACAAATCTGACCTGAAAGATGGACTTAGTTTCCTTGTAAAAGGTGACAGCTGGTTCTGGTGGTGCCAGAGATACATACCAACAAACAGCCCTGGGGCCCAGAGCTCACTCCCAGCCGGAACTTCCTCCGGGCCAGAGAGGATTCTGTGGGGCCCTCCCTGGGAGCTGTGGCTGCAGACGGAACACAGCAACCGAGAGGCAGTGCCTGCGGGCGGGAGGGCGTGAAGCAGAAGGAGCTGCTCTCTCTTCCCCAAATTGTTCCTGGCAACACAGCCTTCAAGACAGTCCTACTTTTCCTGGCCTCTGACGCGACTCTGCTATTTCTGAACTCACCGCTTTCTTAAATGTGCTGTATTTTCCCTTAGCGAACCCACATCACCACCACACTAGATGGGCGCTCACCCTGCATTCGTCTGTCTCTTTGGAAGAAATGGAGCTCATTGGAGGCAAGGTTCTGAGCCTTTTGGTCTTTGTTCCCCTGGCACTTTTGCACAGAGCTTTACACATAGTAAATGCTTGTCGTGCTGCTAAATCAATAGTCACATTTCCAGGTGACTCTCCAGCCAACATTAGCTTAGCACATCTGCAAGTGTAACATTGCACCTAAGTCCCCCACAATGAAATAAGAATGTCCCCGGTGCACAGACTTTGCAGAGGGGCAGGAAGCGGGGGATACAAAGTGCCTCGTTGGAGACTGGGCGTGCACCTCGGAAAGATGGTTGTGGGTTCCCACGCTAGCCTGGGGGTCAGGGTCAGGAGAGTGTGTCTGTACAAATCTGGGAAGGGGCACAGGACTGAGCCTCTCAGAGTCCCTGTCAGGGGCAGAGGTCCTGGAGGAAACGGGGAGGTCAGAACGTAGGAGGCCAAGCAGAAGCCTCTGAAACTAGAGACAGAGCTCGATGCCCAGCCTCTGATAACAAGGGGACAGGAAAGGAGGCCAGGCGCCTAACCTTGAGATGCCTGTGTGTATCCCATCGGAGAGCATAAAAGTAGAGAAAGCGGTGGGCTGGAGGGTAAATGCCCCCAAGAAAGACGGCCCTCCAAGGTCGGTTCTCCTACTGAGTGAAAGCAGGGCTTTCTTCCTCAACTGTCAGGAAGGTCTTTGAAAAGATAACTGATGCTGTTTACCCCACAGGACCCTGTCTCTGCTATAGCACGCGCATCTGTGTGCATGGCTGAGTGGTGGGGCTGCAGGTGGCTTCAGAACAGGAGCTCAAGGGACACGCTCTTGTGTTTTGCTGCCAAAACGCATCCCTTAGAGAAGGAGCATGCTCTCCGGGTGGGTCTCTCCTGCCTGTGTAACTGAAAACAAGCAAAACAAAACAAAACAAGACAAAAAAACCTAACTGGAACCTGAAAAGCGACCGTAGATGAGACCAGAGAAGCCTTGTACCTCCCAGAGCTGACTGTTTCTTACTGCAGGTTTCCTGTGGGTGCGTTTCAGATTTTGGCTTTCCAAAATACGGTGCTTTAAAATGGAAAGAAATGGAGCTCTGGCTCTATTGGATCCCTGACGTAACATGCATGCACACATAGATAGAGCAGTGCTGCCTCTCACACACACACCCCTGCGTAATGGCGGGGGTGGGGGGGCGGGGGGGTGGGGGGGCAAGCATCTAGAAGATTCTGATCACTTCGGACTCAAACATGTATTTTAAAATGCATTAAACCTGTTTAGATGGTACTTCTTAGAGTGAATATACGGCTCTCAAAAGTTCTGATGAAAGTGGACATTTGGAGAGCTCCTGGGAAGTGAGAATATTCCTTTCAACTCAGGCTTGCACGGTCCCAAATAGGAAGGCCTCTTCTAATCTCAGGATCTTGAAAAGAAACCTTGATCCTTGATGTTGTTACGTGATTACCTAAAGGAATGCCTTCCTCTCTGGCCCGGAAGGATATTTTTAAGAGAATGTTAAACTTGTGACAGGAATTATTGATACCTGTGGAATTTTTTTTTTTTTTTATATGACTCAGGCCTGCTTTCAGTCATTACCTAGGAATTAGTCTGGGACTAAGTGACGCCAGTCCCCAAACTGTTTAAAGTAGAGCACAACTTAGCGAAAGAAGGAAAAAACGAGGATGTTCTTTTGTGCATTATTCTTATCGTGATGAATGATGCTTGTTTTCCTCTCCACTTTAATTAGAATGTTTCTACATTTGCCAAAGAAAATGTTGGAATGGAGACAAAACCCTGAAATTATAGGAACAGGGCTTGATGTAATAGCTTATTTGTAAAGGAAACACAACTTGTTTGGTATTTTATTGAAACAGGAAGTTCAGAACCTCGGCACACACAAGTACAACAAATTCTCAGGTGCTGGTTGAGTCATCTGTTGTTGGAAATAGTCTCCTGGTAGTTTTCCCCTGGATCTACTTTTTATCTTTTCGGTTTTCTGTTTTCATTTTTTTTTTTTTTTTAAGCAGTGAGGGTGGATAGGGGTAGGAAGTTACATAGAGATTCAACTAGAGATTGTGTACATTTAAAACAAATGTGTCAGTTGTCCAGATTAACTAAAGCAGGGGGGAATTCTCTCCTGATACATTTTACATGTATGTGTGTGTATAAATATATATACGTGGGCCTATGGGTATAAAATAAGAGAAGCCAAAGTGAAACAATCATTTATATCAATGCTATAGCTATTTCAAAAGTAACCATTAGGGGAATGGATTTGACATTAAAAAAGATGAAAAGCATTGTGGACTTATGTTCTGTTTGTTGCTAAGTGTTTGATAAAGTAAATGTTTTCACAGCAGAAGCAAGATAACAGTTTCATTCCCAGTACAGACATAGCTCATTTTATTGCATTTTACAGATAGTGCTTTTTCTTCTTTTTTTACAAATTAAAGGTTTGTGGCAATTCTGCATCGAACTAGTCTATCAGTGCCATTTTTCCAACAGCATTTCCTCACTTCATGTTTCCGTGCCACATTTTGGTAACTTTTGCAATATTTTGAACTTTTTCATGGTTATTGTATTTGTTGCAGTGATCTGTGATCAGTGATTATGACTTACTGGAAGCTCAGATGTAGTTAGCATTTTTTAGCAATAAAGTATTCTTTAATTAAGGTATATACATTGTTTTAGACATAATGCTATTGCACACTTAGCCTACACTATAATATAAACATAGCTTTTATATACGCACTGGGAAACCGGAAAGTTCATTTGACTTGCTTTATTGTGATACTCACTCACTGTGGTGGCCTGGAACCAAACCTGCACTGTCTCTGAGGTGTACGTGTACTAAAAACTTACAGAATGACTTGAGCTGAGTTGGTATGGACATAGAGGGCCCTGGGGGACCGTGCTTGGTTAATCGGGGTCCCTGCCAGTGACCCCCAGCTCTTCTCTCACTTGAGTGACCCTGGTCTGATAGTCTCACCCCTCTGCGAAATTCGGGCGGTTCCACATGCCCTATCCATTGAAAGGTACATCGGAGACATGCTGGGATATAGGGTGAAGGGAGGTGTGGAGGGGGGTCAAGTGCTTGCCAGGTGGTATTTCTGCAAGAAGCAGTAGAGCCTCTTTCTGTTTTGTGATCTACACGAAGACTTTTTTTTTTTTTTTAAAGAGCAAAATTGAGGGGAAGGTGCAGAGAAGTCCTGTATATTCCTTGCTCCCACACACACACAGCGTCCCCCACTACCCATTTCCCCCACCAGAGTGGGATGTTTCTTCCCATCTGTGAATCTGCACGGACACGTCACCATTACCCAGAGCCCACAGTGTACAATACGGTTCACCCTTTGTGTTGGACACACTGTGGGTTTGGACAAATGGGTGATGTCATGTATTCACCATACAGTATCTCACAGAGTAGTCTCACTGCCCTCAAAATCCTCTATGCTCCCCCTGTTCACTCTTGCCCCATCCAACCCCTGGCAGCCACTGATTTTTTACTATCTGCATAGTTTTGTCTTTTCCAGAATCACACCATATGTAGCCTTTCAGATTGGCTTCTTTCACTTAGTAATAATACATTGAAGGTTCCTCCATGTCTTTTCATGGCTTGAAAGCTCATCTCTTCTTAATGCTGAATAATACGCCATCGTCTGGATGGACCAACTGTTTATTTAGCCATTCACCTACTGAAGGACATCTTTGTTGTTTTCAACAGTTAGGAAAAAGTTGCTGTAAACATCCGCGTGCAGATAAGCGGTGTGGACATAAGTTTTCAGGTCAGGATTGCTGGATCATAGGGTAAGAATATGTTTAGTTTAAAAGAAATTGCCGAACTGGGGCGCCTGGGTGGCTCAGTTGGTTGAGCATCTGACTTGATTTCAGCTCAGGTCATGATCTCAGAGTCATGAGATCCAGCCCCGGGGCTGCAGGCTCCAAGCTCAGCCAGGAGTCTGCTTCTCTCCCTCTGCCCCTCCCCCCGCTCATGTTCTCTCTCTCTCTCTCTCTCTCTCTCTCTCTCTCAAATAAATAAATAAATCTTTAAAAACAAAACAAAACCCTGCCAAGCTGTCTTCCATTGCGGCTGGGCCGTTCTGCATTCCTTCCAGCAGTGAGTGACAGTTCCTGTTACTCCACACCCTTGTTGTTTGGTGTGGCCAGTGTCTGGATTCTTGTCATCCTGATAGGTGTGTAGTCCTGTCTCATCGTTGTCTTCGTTTGCATGTCCCTGATGACATGTGATGTGGGTCATCTGCCGTGGGCTTCCTTACCAGCTGCGTGTCGTCCTTGGTGAGGTATCTGTTCACGTCTGTGGTCCAGGTTTTAGTCTAAGCAGTCCCTCTTTTCGACATGTGTTAGCCCGCAACTGTAGGTACCTTTGTGACTGCCCAGCATTGTGGGCGTAAGCTTGGGAGTACGGGCTCTGCTCCCTGAGCTCAGGAGGCACCGGCAGCACCCTGCATACACCTCCCCTGGGACTCAGCCAGCACAACCCCTCAGCTGTCTCGCCGAGCTGCACCTCCAGCGTGCCTCCCTCCCAAAAGGTCTAGGCCTCCAATGTTACATCTCCAGGTTTTAGACTCACTTGAGACTCTAAATCGACAAGGCCAAAACTTTATGGCTCTATATTGAAATACTTCTTTTAGTTAGGTTTTTCCTTTTTTTCATTGACAAACACTGAACAAAACAATATTACTATGTAATGAAAGGATTGAACCTCTGTGAGTGTGTATAAATCCCGCTTTGCTTTTTTTTTTTTTAAACATCGTTTGGATTAATACACAGTGCAAGAGCTACACGAGGTAATTCAAGAAATGCTACAAGGCACTACGTGGAGGGTCTGGAAGGCCCCCAGATGTCCTTTGGTTGCTTTTACAGCTACAGATACACCCCACCACCAAAGGTGCCTGTATTGATGAAACCTAACCTCCACAGTAGCTAACTCCACCAGCTAGAGGAGTACCACACTGCCTGTTACCACGGTTTGGTGCGCATATTCTGAAGTGAGAAAAAAGAGAGCGTCCATTCATAATTGCTAAATGCACCCCCAGAGAGATGGAGAAAACAGCCGCTGAGAGGTGAGAAGGAAGAACCGTGGGCGCCCACGTTCCTGGGCAAGACAGGGCTGAGCTCCGTCTTCATTCTGTGCTTCCAGCCAGGGTCCTGTGAAGGGGCATTTGCAGCAGGGCAGCCACTCCAACCGGCAGCCCCGCATCTTGTTTAACCCTCACTGTGCTGGAGCGCAGCCCATGTCAGCCCTGGGCCCCTTCCCAACACTCCTGGTGCTTCTTTCAGTCATCCTTACAAACGCATCTTTAGAAAACACAGGTCTCAAAAAAAAGAGAGAGAGAGAGCAAAAGAGGGGGACACAACTCTGGTCTCCTCAGGCTGCCTTCTGCTGTTAAATTTCTAGTGACCTGCAAGATCAAGTTTAAACTCTATAGCAAGACATGAAACCTTTCCGAGAGCTTGCTCTCAGCCCTTCTTCCCACCCACTCCATTCCCTTCCTGCCCCCTGGTGCCAGCTGGGCTGCCCAGGGCTGCCCATCGCTCTGAACCAAGTGTTTACATCACACTCTTGTGCCAGTCCTCACCACTGTGATCACAGATTGACTTGCCCCTCCATCACACCCAACACGCGTGCGTGCACACACGCCCAACGCACACACACACGCCCAACACACACCCAACACACACACACACGCCCAACACACACTCACACACGCCCAACACACACACACGCCCAACACA
>NW_027397079.1:6771404-6773721 GCF_003265705.2 Callorhinus ursinus
ATGCACATCCAACACACACACGCCCAACACACACCCACACACACATGCACACACATACGCCCAACACACATGCGCCCAACACACACCCAACACACAAATGCACACATAGGCATGCCCATCACACACATGCCCAACACACATGCACACGTATGCACACCCAACACACACATGCCCAACACACTTACACACACATGCACTCACACCCAGTATGCACATGCACACACACAGACACACCCAGCACGCACACATATCCTTTTCCTAATTCTAAGGACAGGCTTTTCTGGGACATATTTTCCAAACCTTCCTGGAAAAATTCATTTCACCCTCTTTTATAGTTTTATAATACTGTTTTTATATCACCCGCATAAATACTATAGTGTAAAAAAGATAATGTAACATGATTTAATTGTTTATATGTGTGTCTTCTGCTAGATTATGGGCTTCTTGAAGGCAAGGTCCATATTTCTGTCATTCTTTTTAATTCCCTGCATCGTACATTGAAGACAATAATATCTTAAGTTTAACGTGAATCTGACTGGAAGGAGAGCACAAGGTACTAAATGCTTTATGGAAAGATTAGGAAGGCCGGTTTCCTTGAGCAAAAGATTTGACAAGACTTGGGAAGAATAGAAGGTCATTAGGGTCCAGATGGTAGGAGTCTTGATACCAACCTAAGGTGGGTCATACTTTATCCAGCAGGGTGTGGAACCAGAGGGACATGGTCTGCAGTTTTGTGCGGGGTTCCAGGCAGATGAGGTTAGCTCTCAGAGTCCTGGTGGGAGGGGGTCCGGCATTCACTCATGTGGATGGGACGGGCAGAGCTGGGTGGGCTCGGTGCAGTGGGGGGGGACAGGCAGGCCTGAGGCGCCGTGGGGAGCGGGCTGACAGGGGAGGGCAGGAGGTGGCGGCCGGCTGGGGCTCTCCGGCTCATGGCGAACCCCGAGTGGGAAGGCTTTCTTGCCATCGTCCACTTCCTTTCCTTGATGCACAGCGAATTCCTGGTCAGCCTTTGTTGTGGGCTGGCTTGCTTTGTCGCTTTCCTTGTTGTTTACAGCCTCCAGGTATTTGTAGACAGATCTTATCTCCTTCCCTCTTAGTCACCTCTTGGCCCAACTCTGCATAGTTTACTCTTTTAAACTCTGCTCCTGGGTCTGACCTCTTGCCACTTGCTGAAGGATATTTGTTTTTTATTTTTGGATTTCATTCCACTTTATTTTAAGAGATGTGATAAACTAAAAATGGTTTGGCAAGTAAGGTATGGTCTTGAAGGAGAAAAAAATAAATGAATTATATATATATTTATACACACATATACATATGAAATCTGTGTGTGTGTAGTATGTGAATGTGTATAGTGAGTGTATGAGTACATAGTGTGTGCAAGTGTCAGTACATCGTGTGTGTTAGTACTTCATGTGCTAGTGTGTGTTATAAACTGAGTTGATAAAGCAGCAGCAGGGTTTGAGAGGACTGACTCCAATGTGAAGGAAGTTCTGTGGGTAAAAGGCTACCAAACTGTTCAGTTGCTTTCTTTCTTAAATTCCACATATGAGTGAGATCATATGGTATTTGTCTTTCTCTGATTGACTTAGCATTATACTCTCTAGCTCCATCCATTTGCAACAGCAAATGGCACGATTTCGTTATTTTTTATGGCTGAGTAACATTCCATTGTAGTAATATTCTGAAATAGGTGAAGGGAATTAAGAGTACACTTATCATGGGATGCCTGGGTGGCTTAGTCAGTTAAGCATCTCCCTTTGGCTCAGGTCATGGTCTCAGGGTTCGGGGATCGAGCCCTGCCTCAGGATCCCTGCTAAGTGGAGAGCCTGCCTCCCACTCTCCCTCTGCCCTCGTGCTTGCTCTCTCTCACTCTCTATCACTCACTCTCTCAAATAAATAGTCTTAAAAAAAAAAAAAGAGTACACTTACCATGATGAGCACTGAGTAATATATGGAATTGTTGAGTCACTATATTTATACGCCTGAAACTAATACAACACTGTACGTTAACTACACTGAAATTAAGATTAAAAATTTTAAATAGAATGATATCAAACTGCATCACATGCTCAGAGAAATCATTCGTGAAAGGAAGAGTTGATCGATGTGCCAAACTTCCTTGTCTTAAGAAATTGTCACAGCCACCCCACTTTCAGCTGCCACCATCCCAGTCAACCAAGCAGCCATCAACAATGAGGTAATACCCTTCACCAGCAGAAAGATTACAACTTGGAAAGCTCAGATGATAGCTAGCATTTTTTAGTAATAAAGTATTTTTTCTTTTTTTTTAAATTTTTTCAATTTTATTTTATTA